>NC_137920.1:64941739-64951739 GCF_963457725.1 Sprattus sprattus
CATTCCTATCATTCCCACTGAAGCCTGGGGAAATAAACTTCATTGCATTCCAACCACCGTGCCGTCACTATTTAAGCTACACTTTCAAGTCTGGGTATGTGTGTGTATGTATGTATGTATGTAAGTATGTATGGGTTTGTTTGTGTGTGTGTGTGTGTGTGTGTCTTCGGGTCCTCAAGATTCTGGTCAACAGGAATGCTCAGCATAACCTTGCAAATGAAAAGTCATGTCTTCTTACGCTGTCTTATCTAATAACACACGTTTGTACTTGCAGATCTGGCATTTCTGCTAAATAAACAAGCTCTTTTTTGGCCAGGTTCTGCGTGTGTGTGTAGGTGGGTGGAGGCTGTGGGAAGGGTGCTTGTGTGTTAGGTGTGTACGGTTATGTAATTATGTCTGGTTTCATGTGTGATACACTGTACTAACAAGATACTTCTGGTATGTTCCAATGGAGTCTTATCAGTACTAATGCATAGGTGTGTGAGTGTGTGTTGTTGGACGGGTGTGGTGGAATTTCTCAAACGGACAGAAACCAAGGGATCAGGTCAAAGGGAATGTTTTTTGTCCATGCATGAAGGACAAGGGCGAAACATGAATGTGTTGAGGTTTGGTGTGTGTGTGAGTTTATGCATATAGTTTTGATGGTGCCTCTGAATGAATGAATGACTGAATAAACAAATGATTGAATGAGTGTCTAAGTAAGGGAGAGTGAAACGACAAATAACCGTCACATGTCAACCCGTTTCCTTTTTCGTTAATTAGGAATGATCAATGCTCATTCTTTTCAAATAACAGACAAGGTTGACGCCATCTCAACTGTCACCGCCTGGGGATTAGACAAAGAGAAAGACGATGGCTTTTTTCATTGTGTGTGTGTGTTTTTTTACAGGATATGGACACACACTGTGCCAAGTGTGTGTGTGTGTGTGTGTGTGTGTGTGTGTGTGTGTCTGTGTGCGTGTGTTTGTATTTGTGTCCACGCATCTGTGTCACAGTTGAAAAACAGTGCAAGTCCCAAAAGTTTTACGAGGGCTGAAGTCATTCGGCAGCTCTCCACAAACTCTGTGTAGAGTTTCTTTGTGTGTCCATGTGGGTTTCTGTGTGTGTCCATGTGTGTTCCTGTGTGTGTGTGTGTGTGTGTCCATGTATGTGTGTGATAAAGAGAGTGTCTATGTAAATAGCTGAGTGTGTGTAACGGCCATGTGTGAGTGTGTGGGCGGCTGGGTGTGGGGACGTACGTGTCTCCTTTGTTAAACTCTGAGCTTAAACTGTGTGCTTCGCTTTGGAAGGCAACGGCTTGCGCAACGCCTTAGATTTTCCTGAGCTGAATTCCTCACCTCTGCTCAAGCAATACTTTCATAGACATGGACTGTGAGACACGTCCTTAAGAAGGCACCTCTATTTTTGCATTTGTGTGTGTGTGTGTGTGTGTGTGTGTGTGTGTGTGTGTGTGTGTGTGTGTGTGTGTGTGTGTGTGTGTGAGTGAGTGTGTGTGTTTGAATGTAAACGTGTGTGTGTGTGCGCACATTTGGGTGTGTGTGTGTGTGTGTGTATGTACAGTACATGCTGACATCTGTGTGAGAGTGTGCTTTGAGGTTGAAGTCAACAGGGGCAGCAGCTACTCACCCTGGCCCACTTTCATGATGATCTTCATGGATCGCGTGCTGCACACGCCCCCCTCCCTGTTCTCCAGGCCCTCCAGAGTCCCGTTAGACGTGGCTGCAAAGAAAAGACACAGGGAGACCACAATTACACAAACAAACTCCCAACCATAATGCACAGAGCATAACCGTGAGTATGTGTCAGCGTGTGTGTCTGTGCGTATGTGTGTGTGTGTTTGTGTGCCACTGTGTACGTGTGTTTGTTTGTGTATGTGTGTGTGTGTGTGTGTGTGTGTGTGTGTGTGTGTGTCTGTCTGGGCACGGTTCCTGGTGTGTGTAGTAGCTGCTCTAATGGCAGTGAGTTGCAGTGGCTGAAATTTACACACTCTGTGATTGGAGTTCCTGCTCCCCTTAGCCAGCCCAGCCCAGAGGAAATGCCCATTTCCACCCATAAATCACCCTCCTGCACAGCTCAGGTAGGGTTTCATTACAGACACCACATGGTAATGATGTCCTGACATAGACACACACACACACACACACACACACACACACACACACACACACACACACACACACACACACACACACACACAAACTCACAGAAAAGTCCCACTTATACATGGGCCCTTGTTTTGTTAAGTATGTATGTGTGTGTGTGTGTGTGTGTGTATGTATGTTCGGTGTCCAGCCTGACTTGAGTGCCCCACGATGGGTGATGGTAATCTGACCCCCCAGGAATGCGCAGCCCATTTTCCAAGCACACGCTAAAATCACGCGTGTGTGCGCCACCGCCGCTAACGCGCAGAGATTGGGCAGCGAGCGCTGGTGGAGGTGAGGCACCCTCAGCGTTGCTCGCGCCGCCGCCGTCTCACATGCGCTAATCACATTTTCTCCTTCGCTCCCCTCCGTGCCTCCGCAAACAGAGAGAGAGAGAGAGAGAGAGAGAGAGAGAGGGACGTTTTTGTCCCTTCACCTCCTGCAGGAATGCATAGGAACATTTGGCTGGGTGAGGTATGCCAAAGGCAATTATGGGAAGCTGAGAATGCCAAGGGCTTAGCTCTCTCTCTCTCTCTCTCTCTCTCTCTCTCTCGCTCACTCTCTCACTCCTCTCTTTCTCTCCCTGGGCAAGGCCTGTAATTAGACACTGGGTGGCATGGAGAGCCTGAAGCCTTTATCTCCAAGGGGCTTTCCTATGAATCAATACCCAGGCGAGGTGGGGGGGTAAGGGGGGGAGAGACGGGGAGGCCGCAGGGGGGACGGGGGCGGAGGGGAGTCCTGGTAAAGCCCTCTATGTGGTTTTTGCGTCAAAGGACAATGCGGCTCATCTGGTCGGCTATTTTGAGTCTGAGAAAGCAAGATGGAGAGAGCAGGAATATTTGCTGTTTCACATGCAGCGTCTGACACACACACACCTCCTCACACACACCTCCTCACACACACCACACGGTCCAGCACCCGCCTATTGGTTTTTATTCATACTGCCACTGTTGGTTACCTCATTTATTTTATTTTATCAGCAATTTTTCACTTTCCTCCCCCCACAGACCCTGACCCCCACCTATTTCCCTGTCACACACACAGACAAACACACACACACACACACACACACACTCCCTCTCTCTATTTCACTCACACACACACACATAGAGAAAGAAAGAGAAAGAGAGAGAGAGAATGTGTGAGGGAGAGAGAGAGAAAGAGAAAGAGCGGGAGAGAAAGAAAGAGAAAGAGAGAGAGAGAGAGAGAGAGAGTGTGAGAGAGAGAGGCAAGAGAAAGAGCGAGAGAGAAAGAAAGAGAAAGAGAGAGAGAGAGAGAAAGCCACTCAGACACCTTATTAAGTGGTGGGGATCCCTGCTCATTAGGAGGTGTGAATGGCTGCTGAGGAAGGGGAGCACTGGGCTAATAAGGTCCTACTCCTGCACAATCAAAGACACAACATGACAAGCAGACCCCCTTACACACACACACACACACACACACACACACACACACACACACACACACACACACACACACACACACACACAGCCACAGCCCCCCCCCACCACACTCACACTCTCAGAATGGGGTGCTTGTTAACCTTGTGCTTCCCTTTAGTCTGTCAGTGTGTGAAGTTTATGGACTCTATAGGGGGTGGAACCCGCACCGATCAGGCGTAATGTGGGGCGCCGATTCTCACACACACACACACACACACACACACCTGTGAGTGCTCACACTCAGGAGTCATAAACACGTTAAACACACAGCGATATACACACAGAGGCCAAACCCAATCCCACAGCCAGACCTCAACTTACGTTTCTATTTTTTTATCAGATGGTTAAAACTGCTAGTTTATGTGAAATTGTAGGATATTCTATACTCATTTGACTGAATAAAGATTGTAATGAGCCAAGCATTTTATTATTGGCTAAAAGCATAGGCCCAGTTTGCAGTCAGCCATGGTCATAGCTGGGAGTCAGTGACCCAGTTTAGCCACAGGGGCAGAGAGAGCGAGAGAGAGGGAGGGAGGGAAAGGGAGGGAGGGAGAGAGAGAGAGAGAGAGAGAGAGAAAGAGAGAGATGGAGGGAGCTGGGGACAGGCAGACCGATGCAGTTAAATTAATAACGCTCATACACACTACCTAACCTGACTCCAACGTGACGCCAAACCCAGACAATTCTCAGGCACCATGGGTAGCGTAGTTCATGGCTTTCCCATATAGGAATGCTGATTTGTGAAATATTTTATGGTTTTGCTGACAACCCTCCACTCAACTGCTATGGAAATGAACCAAACTGCTCACAGAAAATTACCAAAGGGAAACACTGGATATTACATTCACAAGCAGACAAGTTAGGCTAGACACAACTCGCCATTGACCTTAATGGAGTACATCACCACAGCCGGAACTGAGTCTCAACCTCATTTAACACTCTATGCATCATGGGAAGTGTAGTGCGTTCTCTCTGCCTCTGTAATTGCTCTCATATCCCCGTCCACGACAGAGACACTACAGAACTAATGTGTGCCTTGAGCGAGAATGACAGCGCCGAGCTCCTGGCAGTGGCAGACTAAAGAGGAGTAAAGCTTGCAGTCACGGTTCATGTTTCCTGTGCGGTCTATTTAATTCTGTTTCTCCCTCTCTTGTTCTCTCTCTCTCTCTCTCTCTCTCTCTCTGCTTGTCTCTTTCCCTTTCTTGTTCTCTACCTATAGTGTGTCTCTTTCAGACGCTGTGATCTCTGTCGTTCTCCTGCAGGTGGTAAAGTGAATGATGGAGACGGAGTGTGAAAGGTGGCCTGGTCCGTCGTTAGCGTGGACCACAAAAGGCAGTATATGCTTCACCAGGCAGACACTGTGCATGTGTGTGTGTGTGTGTGTCTGGGGAGTGGGGGGATGGGGGCAGTAGGTGGTTCCACTGTTCACCACCCATGATGTCATCACGATTAAGATGCCTGGTACCGTGAATGAATGAGCCGACCGACCGAACGAGCCATGAGGCGCACAAAGAGAAGGAGAGAAAGAACGAAAGAAAGAAAGAAAGAAAGGAAGAGAAACACGCAGAACGAGACAGACACAGTGAGAGATCTGGCATGGCGTCACACTGTGGTGCTAATGCTGAGCTGTGCTACCAATTAGACAGTTCGATCTGCCACTCAGGAACCACAGACAGGCAGGCAGGCAGGCAGGCGTAACCCAGCCAAGTGGCAGCATCTCAGGCAGGCCCCGCAGACTAACCCCCCCCCCCCCCCTCCACAGTGTAGGAACCATCCACCACAACTTCCCTACTACTTCACGCTTATTTAGCTACTTTGGTCCCATGACAGGTGTGTGTTTGTGTCTGTGTGTCAATGACCTTTGCTAACAACACTCTCACACACAAGCTAGCAGGCACGCACATAGAAAAAAACACACCCACTGAAACACACATATACAATAAGCACTACAGTATATGAGAGACTATAAAAGATAATGACATACTGTGGCCTCGATGTGCGTCTGCTGCTGGATACATTATGTGTGTGAGCTGTTTTGAAAGTAAAACCACTTTTTTCACACAGACACACACATATACACACACACACACACACACACACACACCACCACAAGGCAGGAGATAGTTTTGCATTCAAGATTTGGGAGCTACCTTAGGGGTAGGGGTACTTATTCAGTCCTAACACAGAGTGGAGTTGCAGAGAACCAAGAAGTTTGCCAAGAACTCTGGAGTCTTTTTTTTTTTTTGTCTTTCATATTTTCCCCCCTCCATCACTTTCTCAGACTCGCACTCTATCACTCTATCTTTCCCTCTCTCTCTGTCTCTCTTTCATTCACTTACTCGCTCCACCCTCCACCCCCCACCAACTTGCTTTCTCCTCTGTAACCGATGCTGCAGATCACATTTCACAGGCCAGCCTACGGAGAGATAACAGCACTCTATCCGTTTTTCTCCCACTCTCTCTCTCTCCCTCACTTTCTCTCTCTCTCCCTCTCACTTGCCCGTCTTGCACTAACAGCGAGGCGTATTGTTCTTTGCCAGTGAGGCAGCTCCCTCCTGTTCCATGGAAAGAAGCACAGGCCTGAGAGTGTGTATGGAGGCGCATTAATTTTTATGCCGTGTAAGGGCGAGGTTTGTAAAGAAAACTATTCCAAGGCCAACGTGCTAAGGGTCTGACTCGGCTACTGGCAGCCACTGGGGCCATTCCGCAAAGGACTGTAATCCATTTTGTGGCCACTAGAAAAAAAAGAGAGAGCGAGAAGAAAAAAAAGAACAAAAAATTATGCACTTTTCCTGCTATTTTTATAACAGGCTGGGTCCTACTCCCAAAACATCTGGAGGGACCCAGTGCACGGCACTTCATGGGTTACTATGGGAACGGGGCGACTCGGCACACCACGGTGATGGCCTGAAACCGGATCGATGAAAGGTGTCGAATGGGGAGCTCCAACAGTGGTACATTTTTTATAAGGAGCCCGACAGAATTTCTCCAAGAAGGCCACCTCACCTGCTGCTATTTCTCAAACATGTTTGTACGTGTGAATACAAAGATAGGTGTTTAGATGCCCAGTCCCAATTGATATGCACTACAAAGACTATAAAACACCACACACGCACGCACCCGGGCACTCACACACACACACACACACACACACACACACACACATTTTCCAGGAACATTTAAAGAGTGACAGGAATAAGGACTAATACAGGCTGATTTCTGAGGGGAGATTTGTGCTTTAGTGGATCTTGCAGTATGTCCCCTCTAATGCCACAAACTTGCCTCAGAACAGAAACTTGCTTGCGTGGTTTGTCTGTTCAAATCATTCCCCCTTTTCCTGAAAAGTTGCTTTTGTGTTGGGTTTAATCAAATACAGGGAGACCACAGAGGTCCAAGCGAGAAATTTTCAATGACAAGTTTCCACACAAGTCATACTTTCCGCAAGCAGAACTGAGCAGGCCTGAAGTTAAACTGACCAGACGCCCATCTACACAACAGCTCGAGAAATGAGGCATGGCGATGCAACCCCCCCCCCCCCACACACACACACACACACACACTTAAGTGTGGCATTTGAATCTTTCTGACGCAGTCTTGTAAAATAAATGTGGTGCTGGTCCACTTAACACCTCTAATTATCTCAAATACACTTCCTCCTGTGTGAGTCTGTGTGTGTGGCTCTCTCTTATTTACTCTGTGTGTGTGAGTGTGTGTTTGTGTGTGTGTGTGTGTGCGTGCGTGCGTGTGTATGCTTCAGGGTGTGTTTTCGTCATACTCTCTAGAGGAACATAATGTTCCACACAATGCTCCATTTCTGAGAGTAACACAACCCCTCGATCTGAGGCTAGAAAATAATTAATTTCATTCATTTTACATCAAGTCAAATGGACTAATGACCAACCTATATGCACGGGTGGATATGTGAACGAGGGGGTCAACAGTAAACACTACATCATGGCCATACTAACTACTGCTTACACACACATAAATGTACAGAGAACATTGGCGAGATGTATACTGACCCCATTAATCTTTAATGGCGTGTTTTTACCGCTTAGATGAGTGGAACAGATGCAGGATGCTGTAAACAGCCACGCGCTCACACAAGGTCTTCGCTTTTTTGGGGGGGGGGGGACTTTGTTGTAAATTAGAACCCTCCGCTACACAGAGCAGGGGCCGCAACCGCCCCTGCTGTTTGTGTGTGTGTTTGTGTTTGTGTGTGTGTGTTTTATGCATGTGTACATTTGTTTGCTAGTGGCTCCGCATCGCCAGGGATTGGCAGGCAAAAAATAACATCCCTGCGATGACAGGTCTCGGCTTGCCTTTTAAATAAACACACACAGCCATGAAAAGTGCATGAAGGGCATTTCCATAAGAGTGCATATTTACAAGAGGCCTGTAATTGCACACATGTCAAATGGAGGACAAAGCGAACATTGGTATGAACAGAAACACAAGGTTGTGTGGGGCGCTGAGTTTTAATGATTAATACCCTCATTATATGTATGCTAAAGAGCAAGACACAAGGCTGGGCACACTGCACAAGTTCTGCATGAAACCACATCACTGAAAGAGAAAGAGAGATTGAGAGAGAGAGAGAGAGAGAGAAAGAGAGGGAGACAGTTCTTCCAATTGCAGTTAAGTATTTCTAAACTTTGTTAACACACACATACACGCACCCACACTTTTGAAACTAGAAACATAGTCACAATATCTCTGTGTATTTCTCATGTACAGTGTCTTTCATCTTTGTTCGGTCTTGTCTTACAAGCGGGGCACACACACCCTCAGACACACAAGCACAGCTCCAAACAGACAGACAGACACACACACGCACACACACAGTGGGTAGACAGAGTTGTCTGGGGTCAGAGCAGGGAGCTGACACATACACAGGTACTCCATTTACATGGTGATGAGAGCCTGCCCGCCTCCCCCTTACACACACACACTCGTGTGATGGCCTCCAGAGAGGGCTGCTCCGACCGAGCGCTGGCGAGGAAAGAAAAGCAAATGGAGGCAAGCAGGGGCCAAGTCCCGCTCTGACAGATGGGCAACAGCCCCGCCGCATGGCAGGTGAGATCTCAACGAGACCAGAGCGAGACAAACGCTCTGAGACGCTCTGAGACAAACACCGCACACAGAAAAGTCCGCACAAAACAGTCACTCTAAAACAAGACAGGGCTTCCTGTTCCGATGCCCGTTTTAGTATGTGTGTGTGTGTGTTGTGTGTGTGTGTGTGTGTGTGTGTGTGTCTGTGTGTGTCTGTGTGTCTGTGAGTGTGTGTGTGTGTGTGTGTGTCTGTGAGTGTGAGTCTGTCTGTGTGTGTGTGTGTGTGTGTGTGTGTGTGTGTGTGTGTGTGCGTCTGTGAGTGTGTGTGTGTGTGTGTGTGTGTGTGTGTGTGTGTGTCTGTGAGTGTGTATCTGCACAGCGCGGATGAAAGCTTCCCATGCCACAGAGGCACATCACCATGAAGTCTGAAAGCGAATAAGGTGTGTTGGCGGGGGGTGGGGTATGCCCGTCCTCAGATATGAGCGCTCTGTAAACAAACCCTGCAGCCCAGGAGCCAAAGCTGATACTGTTACGCTCTTAAAAGCCCTCATCTCCAGAGGCTGCGGGTAGGAGCTGGGCTTGGCCTGGCCTCGTGCCTGACTGGATGGCTGGATGGCTGGATGGCTGGATGGTTAACTGGCCAGTGGAGCGCTACCGGACCAGGCTGCGGGTCGCTCTGGTGCCGTGTGAAACTGACCCGGTTTGGGCCCTGAGACTGGATCCCAACGCCATTCCTTCCCTCCCGCTGTCGGTGCTTTATCAAAGGAGATGGGGGGGTGGGAGAGGGGGAGGGGGGTGGTTGGCTTGGGGCCTTTGGAGACAGGCACGCATGCCAGCCCTGACGTGGCGAGATTGTTGTGCCAAGGTTGTGGAGACATGTGCCGAGTAGGCTGCACGTCAGACGCGCACTGACTGACTGAGTTTAATCACCTCATATTAAAAAGCGTTTTCAGTGTTGTTTGGTTTTGGTTGTTGTTGTTGTTGTTGTGGCTGTGCGTATGGGGACTGGGCTTTTAGGCCGGTTGATCCACCCGATTACAAACACACACACACAAACACACACTCACACAGAGTTCCGGGCCTAGGCCATCAGATCAAACACACATCCTCTGCTTACCAAATGAAGTCCAGATTACTGCTACTCGGCTTTCTAGCACACACACACACACACACACACACAGACACACACACACCAGTCATATTAAGAGACGACCTTTAAATCCTCAGGGCCAGAGGCACCATGGGAGGAGAGGTGGGCGGGACATTTTAGCTCCGACATGCTGATCCCTCATAGGAGAACCCCCACACACACACACTTACACACACACACCCCCACACACACACACACACACACACTCACACACT
>NC_137920.1:64964239-64976739 GCF_963457725.1 Sprattus sprattus
CGGACTAGTATTTTTTAAAACTCTCCGCGTCACAGGAGCAGAGTGGCCTCGTAAAGCAGGAGCTTAATTGTGAGGCCTGGCAAAGGTGCCTCAAAACCAAAGCTTATTACCGGAGGGGCTGGCTCATGGTAACAACACAGCACGCTTTAAGGGCCAATTCAACAGCCCACGGAGTACACACACACACACACACACACACACACACACACACACACACACACACACACAACCACAGGCACACACACAAACCAACGCTGACTCACACTCTAACACACACACACAAGCAAATAAACACGCACACAAAACCCACACAAACAAAAACCCACTAAGACAAACACACATGCCCATGTAAATGGGGGGAAAAAACTCACACAACCCTGTTACCTTTCGCCAACAAGAGTGATTTGTGTTTTTATCAGAGCACTCCAGGCGTCCCAAGCAGCGGGGGGAGGGATCAAGGAATCTCTCTTTGAGAGTGAGTGTGTGTGTGTGTGTTTGTGTGTGTTTGAGTGTGTTTGTGTGGGTTTTGTGTATGCGGTTCCTTGGGAAAATACGCTGAAAGGTAGGACTAAGAGTTGATGTGTTTACTGACTAAATCATCAAAGGCACAACCTCAGGCCTTCCAAGAGAGATAGCAGGAGAAAGACATCACAGAGCAAGAGAGACACAGCGAGAAAGAGAGAGAGAAAGACAGCGAGAGAAACTGATATTCAGCATAAACACGGTTATGGCAAATTTACCTGATAAAGCTTTCTCCCTCCTTGCCTCCCCCCCCCCTTACTCTCTCTCTCTCTCTCTCTCTCTCTCTCCGTCTGTGTGTGCTTCTCTGGTTTTTAACCAAATCACCTTTCATAGCATTTTCCTCTTAAGCTCTTTTTTCTTTTCTCTGTCTGGCTGTATCTTCTTGTCTGTGATTTATAAACAAATCAGCTTTCCATGTGTTTCCCCACCCCCTTCCCAAGTGTGTGTGTGTGTGTGTGTGTGTGTGTGTGTGTGTGTGTGTGTGTGTGTGTGTGTGTGTGTGTGTGTGTGTGTGTGTGTGTGTAAGTAAGTAATAAGTCCCCTGAGAGCGCCAGACTGCATGTTCCCTCATTAGCTGCTGGCCTCTGATGAGAACGACACATTTTAAGAACAAGAGAAAATCAATGAGCAGAAGACTCCACTGAGTCAGCACTCTCTCACACACACACACACACACACACACACACACACACACACACACACACACACACACACACACACGGAAACACACAAAACATGCACTCATAGGCACACACACACATACAGAACAGTAACACACATACACACAGAGACACACACCTGCATGCACACACACACGCACTGAAACACTCATACACACACAAATACACAACAGTAACACACATACACACACACACGCAGAGGCACTTACACACACACACACGCGCACACACACACACGCACACACACACGCACACACACACATGGGCACACACACACACACACACATTGATGAGAGCTGAAATGGGCATAGGAAAAAAAATCTTGAGTAGACAGAAGGAAAGAGAGTAAGAGAGAGGGATAGAAAGAGAGAGAGAGAGAAAGAGAGAGAGAGAGAGAGAGAGAGAGAGAGAGAGAGAGAGAGAGAGAGAGGAAGTACAGTTGCAGTCGTTTGATCTAAAGACATCCCAGCTGGGGCAGATGGGGGGGGGGTGTATGTGTGTGTGTTTGTGTGTGTAGGAGGGGGGGGGGGGTGTGATCTGTGGGGTTTAAGAAAAACAGGTCGGCCAGGGTGAAGTTGATTATGGGATGGTGTCTGGGCGTCGCGGCCGGCGAGCCAAGCTCACTGAAGCAGAACAGAACCAATGAGGCCCGCATGACTGGGTCTGACCTCTCTCTCTCTCCCTCGCTCTCTCTCCCTCGCTCTCTGCCTCTCTCCCCATCTCTCTCTATCTTTCTCTCTGTCATACAGAGCCGAAGGAAAAGATGGAGGGAGCAGAAGGGGGAGACTGCATGATCACACTGAGGTAACTGCTTAAAGAGGGACAGCCTAGAGTGTGTGTGTGTGTGTGTGTGTGTGTGTGTGTGTGTGTGTGTGTGTGTGTGTGTGTGTGAGGGCTTCAACTTCACGGGTCAGGGGACATCCCTCAGCCTCTCTGCTCCCTCTTTCTGCCTCAGATTCACTGACCTAAAGCAAATGTTTATAGAACGTTATTGGGAGGTAATAGGTGTGGATGGCAGGCTTTGGAAGGACAATTACTGCAGCAGCCACTGCGAACTGCACCTCAGACGACTAAACCAGCCCAGGCTTTCAGCTACAGACCCCGCAGCATCCACACACACACACACACACACACACACGCACACATATGTATCTATACACATGCGAGCACGCTCACACACACACACACACACACACAGCTTTCAGTGCCCAAGTGGCTTGTTCTGTGTGCTGCTATACTTTTTTTTGTACAAAAGTGCTTTAATCCAAAAGAAAATCCAATTGTATGCCTTTATCACTGCAGTGGCCGCAATATCCCTCTCCGAAACTTGACATCGCGGCAACAAAAGGCTGCCTGTTCCGCCATAGCCCTCTTGACTGTTTACAATTCCATTAGAGGCAGCGGCGGTCCAGCCAGGAGAGTAGGCCTCAGCTAATCTCAGCATTAGCCAATGTGCTGACATTCTCCACTGCGGGCCCACAACCCCCTCAGCACCACATAAACCACTGATAGCACCAGCGGAGTCGCTCAGAGTAATCCACTGTGTAAACACAAGTACACACGCGCACACACACACACACACACACACACACACACACACACACACACGTGCGCGCACACACACTCTCTCTCTGTCTCTCCTCTACACACATACACACACACACACACACAAAGATACACATATGCAAGTGCACATACAAACGCTCTCCGACATACACACACACACACAATGCCCATGCACAACACACACACACACACACACACACTAATACACTGTGTTTACGTCACGTAACCATTGTGTTAAGTAGAGCATGTATGACTGGCTTTAGAGCACAGGGTGGCAGATGGGCAGTTTAGAAACACGTGCCAAATCTAACTGCTCTCGGAGATGAGATAAACGGTCGCAGATCGAGGCTCGCCGCAGCGCAGCACTCCCCCGACCGTTTATTCACCAGACCACCGCAGAGCAGGTGAGGCCCCTTAGAGGCCACACAATGTGGTGTGAGGTGAGGTGAGGTGACATGACGTGACGTGAGGTGCGCAACATGGGGTGTAACAAACAAACAAATCTCAAATCCAACTCACAGGTGATGTAGTAGTTGTCGTAACGCCTGAACTCCAGGCCCATGTAGTTGGGACTGAACTCCTGGAACTTGATGGTGAACTTGATGTCCTTCTCGGGCTTGTTGCAGTTGACCAGGACGTTGGGGTCCAGGACGGTGCTGCAGGACTCGGCCTGCTCCTTCTTCACCAGGTAGAGCTTGTAGAACTCGTACGGCCGCGCGCTGTCCCCCTTGGGGCAGATGATGTCCAGTTTGTCCCCGATCTCGGGGTAGATCGCCAACCCCTTCCCTTGTGCAAAACTGAGGCAAAACAAACAAACAAACAAACAAATGTAATACCTTATTATTTATTTCAAGAGCCAAAAGCAAACCAAATCATACAAATGATGAAACTATGGTATGACTTTTGAGACACAGACAGGGAGAGGAAGACAAGAGCTTCCTTTAGGGCAGCGTTAACACTAATGTTTTGTCTGCTGCCATGGAAATAAATGAACTGAAGATTGATGAGCGCTCTGTGCATGGAAGCCTTTTCCTTTAACTGCGTGTTCATTTTGTGCTGTTCAAAAATTCTAAAATGAATATAAAACGCACTCATACAGTAATTTGACAAGGAAAAAGAGAGAGAGAGAGAGAGAGATGAGACCAGATAAAAGGAGATCCAGCAGAAGAACAGAGAGCCAAAACCATAATGCCTCCCTCCTCATGCTACAGAGCCAGCCAGGGCAATGAGGATTTGCATTCTGTCGTTCTTTAAGCTTTGTAATTCAACATCAGCTGGCACACACACATACACATTTCTTTTGCACATCTTTTTTTCAATCTATTATCGCCGCTATTCCAGTAAGGAAACTTTTTCATTTCCTTTCCAATAAAACGCTTCCAAACCCAAAGCGACGGGGGCCAGAGGAGGAGAGCAGAGCAGAGACGAGGAGGAGAGGAGAGGAGAGGAGAAAAAGAGGAGAGGAGAAAAAGAGGAGAGGAGCGCACGATGCCAGGCCACCCTCTCCCGGAGGCGTCCTCGACCAGCGTGCCATTCCCAGCAAAAAGCGAGTGTGTGTGCCCCGGCCAAACCGCCCTGAAAGCCTCTGGGCTTAAGGGAAACGTATCGTCATAATGTCGGAGCGAGCAAACAGACAGAGGGCGGAATTTAAAGCAACAATTGGCCCGCCGGCCGTGCTAAGAGTCAAATCCTGTCGCGCTCTCTTTGTCTCTCTCTCTTGCCGGATGTTTTGCCAAATGTGCCGCGCAGCACCAGGGTTTTTTGATCGGACGAGCTCTCGAGGACATTAACGGCACAGATGTCATGGTTTAGGGGGGAACTTGCTATGGTTGGCCCCCAAACAGAACCAGAGCTAAACAGGGAGCCTGGTCCAAAAAAGGAGAGCGGTTAAGATCTATGTAAAGCTGCTTCGTGACAGAATGAGTAATGACAAAATCAGACCCATGGAAGATTACAGCGAGGAAATCTTGTTAGAAAAACACCAAGGGAGAAATATATGTCTGAATGTGAAGGATACATTACACTAGAGGAAAACACCCGGGCTCAATTTCTCTGTTTGTCTGCACGGCTTTCAGAGACAAAATGAAGATTTAAGTTTATGGCACCTACTTTGTGTGTCTGAGTGCATGAATACAATTGGATGTGGCTAACATACCACAGGTGGCCATCAAGAGACGTCAACATAAACACACACACAAACAAACACACAGACACACACAACTCCAATCATGACTGCACAAATACAGTACACACACACAGACAGTGTGTGCGCAGCTGGGGCCTTATCTAGATAACCTCCTCCGTATCTGGGCTGCATTGGTTCTGCTATCAGCTCCAGGGTGAGGCCCAGTGCTGGGAAACTCTCTGGCTCATTTTTTTTTATCATTGCAAGTATGATTTCGCTGTGCTCTCTTATTCAGTAGTACTTATCCATGCAGACACACACACACACTCATACACACACACACACACACTCACACACACACTTAGAGAGAGAGAGAGAGAGAGAGAGAGAGAGAGAGAGAGAGAGAGAGAGAGAGAGGAGAGGTCTAATTCTCTTCTGTTCTTCTCTGATAAGGCCATCTCTTAGGTCTGATGTCACAATCTCATTTCCAGTCCAGCTTGATGAAAAACGCCAGATGAGGGTTGTTTTGATCTTCTAAATGTCAATCAAATTCTAGTGTGTAGGGCGGGGGGGGGGGGGGGGGGTGGGGGGTGCGGCAGTGTATCCCGCAACACTTTGCTGGGAAAGCAGATAGGAGATAGAAATCTGGTCAGAAATCTCCTCCCGTAAGCCACAACTAGTGTACCATTCACATTCTTTAGACGTTACCGGAAACCCCCTAACAATAGCATATTTGAATATATTTATTTCCTTGAAGAGCCACTCGGATAGTCCATGTAAATGTCTGAGGGAGTGTGTGTTTGTGTGAGTGTGAGTGTGAGAGCAAACAACCCATGTATGCAAGTTCGAAACGATAGCAGATAACTGATAAGTTAGATAACTGACTTGCTATAAGTGTAGGATTTATAAGATAACTGAACTAGACTCATTCTAGCCTTTGGCCTTGAAGGTCTTGTGTAAAGACCCACAGCCTGCATAAGACACTAGTACACTCCTCTTACATATGCCCCACCCCACACATGAGGTTTATCCACAAGCACAGAAATTAGAACAGGAACAGAGAAGGACTAACAAGCGTCACATTTTTTGACTTCCAGACGGGAGGAGAAAAAATAATGCGACATTTTCAATCCTGTCTTTGTACGTGACCTACTTTTAAGATTTTTGTGCAGGCTTATCGGAAGCCTGGATACGACAGGCAGATCTCAAACCATTTTCCTGTACTTTTAACAACACTGTAGCTAATGGTAGCTGAAATTTGGCAAATTGTACCAAATTTGCCAAATTGAACCAAATTTGAAATTGCAACTGGAAAAAGATTGTGGCTGACGTCATTATGTTTCAACTGGACATATATCATCAGTGAGCCTACGGTTACATCCTGGTATATGTGGACTAATGGGGACTTTAATAGAGATGGAACTTTGATGAATGATAACACAATGCAGAAAGGGACCATCGGATAGATGGATGGATTATCACGGGGCACTCACGTTTCATGCTAGGCCTTAACAACATGAACATATGAACAGCGGCATTTTCCAAAACCACACAAAGCACAGCAGGAACTGAGAGTGTAAGAGGGTTCTGTGTTCCCTTTTAACCTGTTGGTTCGGCACGTGTTCAAGGGTTCCCTACTCAGCCTCGGACCTTTCCACCTCTACCCACAGCGTTTCCTTTCCCTCATTGTCACCCAGGTGTGTTCATTTTCTGTTTTTCTGAAAACACGCAGTCTTCAAAGCGGCGGCCTTGACCGACACGCTCAAATTCATACTTAGCACAAACACGGGAAGACGAGGCGAGGGGGGAAAGAAAATACTGAACGGGGCGGGGAAAACAACATGAGATCAGGGAGATAGGGTCATGAGAGGGGTTGAAAAGAAGAGGGAGAAAGGAGGAATAAATAAGAGATGAGAGTGAGAGGAGAGAAAGAGAGACGGATAGAGGGAGGAGGGAGGGAGAGAGAAAGAGGGAGGGAGGGAGGGAGAGAGGATAGATTGCAGTGGTTGCAACTTAACTGTCTGAAAAACAACAACAGGAAACAGGCATGCATGTTTTTCAGCCACTTATCCAGAAGCCCATATAGGTTCTTCTGTTCTGACTGTCAAAGGCAGAGGGTCACACTGACACACACTCTCACACACACACACACACACACACACACACACACACACACACACACACACACACACACACACATTGAAGATTACAGCTTGTCTGTGTGATTAGTGCTTTGAGCTGTCTGTTTCCACCCACCGATTTTCAGAGTGACAATCGGGCTCTCCTCTTCATTACTATTATCAGCAGAATGCAAACCGACAAACTCTCTCTCTCTCTCTCTCTCTCCCTCTCAAACACACACACCCACACATACACATATTCACATTCACATTCACATTCACACACACACACACACACACACACACACACACACACACACACACAACACACACACACACACACACACACACACACACACACACACACACACACACATGCAGACACAAACACACAGGAGGGCATTATGAGTGTTTTAAGGGGTCATGAATATTAATAGGACGGATTAGCATATTCATCGGCCACGCTCAATGCAGGCTGTCTCATTCAGTTTTCACATCTTACAGAGGCTTTCATCTGCTCTCAATGGTCATTCTTCATCTTTATCACACACACACACTCACACACACACACACAAACTCTCACACACACAGAATAACATACTGAAATTACAGAGGCATGTATGTATCTGTGGGTGGATCCATGCCGCATGCAAAATGCAAGGTGCTCTGTCGAGTGATGTGCAGAGCAGTACCATGAGAGAGGGCAGGGGTAGTGATGTCATATATATGTGTGTGTGTGTCTGTGTGTGTTTGTTGCGGGGTTGGGGGGTGCTTTTCAGAACAGGACATGACACACTATGCTTCTGGTATCAACAACAGCAGATTTGTGTCTGAGTGTGTTTTTGTGTATGTGAGAGAGCATATGTGTGAGAATCAGTGAGAAAATGAGAGAGAGAGAGAGAGCGAGAGAGAAAGAGAGAGAGAGAGAGAGAGAGGAAGAAAGAATGAAAGGCGAGGCCAACCCCCGTTATTAGCCCTGGCATCCTAATGTGCGCCAGAGGCCTAGGGAGCTGTGGAGTGATAGTGCTGATTGTTGGGGCCCCGCTGGCTGGATGAAAGGTGCTTGTAGGGGCCTATAATTGTGAGGTAATGGCCGGGGTGTAATTCCAGCTACTTCAGGGCCTGGCCTGAGAGCAGGGCACAGACAAGGGGTATGGAGCAAAGAGGTGATGTGTGTGTGTGTGTGTGTGTTTGTGTATGAGTGTCTGTACGAGTGTTACTTTTCTCTATCAGAGAAGCGCACACACACACATGGACCCCTTAACACAACACAGTAACACAGCCTCCCCTTCTGACAGTGGAATGAAAAACCCATTTGTTTGCGTGTGTCAACATAAAGAGAGAAACAGCTGAATTCCTATCTCCATCCCAGCTGGGGAACAGTAGGCAGCCAAAGGAAGTCTCCTCTAAACGTTTCTTTGTTCTCATATTTCATAAATTCAAACACAGATAAATCAACAAGTCAAGGTTTCTTTTTCTTGAGAGAGAGTTCCCCCTTTTATTTGCGATGGCTCACAGAGATTAGCCCTATTTGCATGAAATTAACTCGGGGCGGGTGAGGAACCTTCAGACACCGCCAGGAACCTTTTGTGTGACTTTTGTTTCCCCTCTGGTGGGAGGTGACACGGTGGAACACTACAGGGCTACAGACGGGGCTTTCAGCCATCAATGAAGACGTCAAACGGTTTTGTGTTGCCCGGTGACAGGGGAATGCGCGAGTATCCGCTGGCGATGGAGGCATGAGTGTGAGAACAATCGGGGAGGGAGAGCTCATCTCATCGCAACATAATGCAGGAATCCTCCCACTGCGCTCCGAAAGAACTTATTCAAATCCCTTCTCTCTGTGTGTGTGTTTGAGTGTGTTCGGTGTGTGTGTGTGTGTGTGTGTGTGTGTGTCCAGGGGTCATACACCAGGTGCTGCATGACAGAAACAGTATGGGAGGAGTTCACAGAGCAGGACCTTTGTGTGTGTGCTGGTGACTCCATTTGTGTGTGGAGGGCTTTCATAAAGTGAACGTTGGATAAAACTGGGATGCGATTCATTATTCTCCCTCATCTGGACTTCTGTCTGCTTCTCCCTGTATCTCACACGCACAGTTAACCAGGCCTCCAGCACACGACTCACACACACACACACACACACACACACACACACACACACACACACAAGCACACACATACACCAAGCGAAGCCAAACCAGCCTCACCAAAGATGGCCCGTCACTCACCAACTAAGTTTCCACTCCTGAACCGCCACACACACAAACCCAACACGTCACCATGGAAACCCCTCAACATTTCTCTCTCTCTGTCCCTCCCTCCCTATCTGTCCTCTGTAACCCCTCTGTTTATCTATCCAACCATCTCTCCATCCAATTTTGTGTGGATATGCATCCGAGTCTGATCTTGAATGATGTCCGCGGTTCAAGGCGGGAGGGAATTTTTGGTGTGGGTTCATGTATCCCTGCATGTGCTATTAGGACAAGAGTGTGTGCTGCAGCTGGCTCTGAGAGTATGGTGTGTGTGTGTGTGTGTGTAAGGGAGAGAGCGATAGAAATATAACAAAAGAGAGAGAGAGTATGTATGACTGTGTGTGTGTGAGATACAGACTGAAAGAGGGAGAGAGAGTATATGTGTGAGAGATAGAGACAGAAGGAGAGAGAGTATGTGTATATGTGTGTGTGTGAGTGTGTGTGTGTGTGTGTGTGTGTGTGTGTGTGTGTGTGTGTGTGTGTGTGTGTGTGTGTGTGTCTGTGTGTGTGTGTGTGTGTGTGTCTGTGTGTGTGTGTGTGTGTGTGTGTGTGTGTGTCTGTGTCCTGTTTTCATGGCCAGGCTGTTTTAATAAGAGGAGGTCTGCGGTGCCAGCCACCTCGAGCAGCTCCGAGGCACCCAGATGGAGGCCAGCACATCCACATCCTCAGCCCCAGCCTGGTGGGTAAACAGCCCCCTCCGGCCCGGATGGAGCTCACCCAGGCAGGGGGGACGTGGAGGAAAACACCCCCTTCAGACTGAGAGCTATCAAATCGATGGGTTCTTGTATCAAAACCAACATACGCAATGAGTTATGGGTGTGTATCGGTGTTTCTGTGTGTTTCTGCGTGTGTGTGTGTTTCTGTGTGTCTGTGTGTATATTCATATTTCTGTGGTATGTGTGTGTGTGTGTGTGTGTGTGTGTGTGTGTGTGTGTGTGTGTGTGTGTGTGTGTGTGTGTGTGTGTGTGTGTGTGTGTGTGTGTGTGTGGGCGTGTATGTGTGTGTGTGTTTTAGAAAGAGGAAAGGGTGGACTTCAGGTTACTCTCTGCTGTGCATCAAATCAGTTCAAACGGTTTTGACATGTTGCGATAAAATGAATGTGGCTTTAATAGAAAGTGTCCAGCCAGTTATTGTACAGTGAACACAAATGCCTGCACTTAACACCCTTTTAATCAGCTTTGATTCTCTATTTAATAGAGTACTGATAATGGTCTTAATTTAGGCAGTGGATTTAGCCATTACGTACTGCAGGGGCGGAGATAGTGGGAATAAATTGCCTTCATCTCTCTCTCTCTCTCTCTCTCACACACACACACACACACACACACACACACACCATACACACACACACACACACACACACACACACACACACACACACACACACACACACACACACACACACACACACACACACACACACACACACACACACACACACACACACACACACACACACACGAAGTAAGAAATAACCAGAAGGGGAAGACTCGCACAGATACTTTCAAAATGATACGGCCACCTTAGAGACTATCATTAGCACATTGTTCTTCTACTTCACATCTGAAAGCTGTGCACATGGTCAGAACAGCAGGAATACACACACTCACTCACTCACAGACACACACACACACACACTCTCTTTCACACACACACACACACACACACACACACACACACACACACACACACACACACACACATTAGCGCACACACACTCTACCCCCACTCTAAACGGAAGGCTCAGTGCCCTTCTAAAGCGCTCCCTCACTTTAAACAAGGGAACACGGGATTAAGACTGACTTGAATGGCACCAATTAAAACGCTGAATGACGCTGCCCATGCAAATGAGGGTCCATTCAGACGCAGGCTTTTCACCATGCTGCCCAGAGCCACAGGAGGGAGAGAGAGAGGGAGAGAGAAAGGGAGAGAGAGACAGAGAAAACAAAAAGAGAGGGAGAAAGACAAGAAGAAAAAGAAGAAAAAACTCTGAGTGGGCGAGTGTGTGAGTATGAGAGGACCACCCCCCCCCACCCCACCCCCCCCCCCCACCCCCCAACTCGCACCCATAGTCCCAGCCCCAACCCCCGACAGCACCCACCCACCCACCCACACATTCCGAGGACAGCTTTGAACACATGACTTGGCATGGCCCCCGTCTAATCCCACAATGCCATTGGGCTTTGTGCTCACCGTGGACCAATGGCGAGGCGGTGTGTCAACTGTCAAGCGGAGTTGTGAGAGAGAGAGAGAGAGCAAGAGAGAGAGAGAGAGAGAGAGAGAGAGAGAGAGAGAGAGTGTGTGTGAGAGAGAGAAAAGCTTTTGGGGGCCGGCAGCAGGAAACACTGGGCAAGGGACTGCCTCGCCACTGGTGTGCCATTTTCCAGATCATGGTTCACGACTCGGTTCTGATTGACAGTTCTGCGGAAGTTTAAAATAAAAAAAACAATGACACCTCAGATGACACCTCATAGCTGAGCTATTCAGAAAATCCACTTGCAGTAATCTGCCCAGGTTGTACTGTATATGTGTGTGTGTGTGTGTGTGTGTGTGTGTGTTTGTGTGTGAGTGTGTGTCACTGGGGAATGGAGGTTCGCTCCAGCCTTAGTTTGCTTGCTGTATGGATTTCTGGGGGCTGCACCCGTCTTTAGTATTGGCTGGCCTCTGGACCCTTCTCCATCATACACACACGCACACACGCACACACACACACACACACACACACACACACACACACACACACACACACACACACACACACACACACACACACACACACACACACACACACACACACACACACAGGGCCAATTAGCCACAGGAGACTGTGTGGGGGGGGTGCCCACAGAGATTCTCTATTACTGAGAAAACCAAAAAGAAAGAATGCAGAGAGACAGGTCTCACTCTTCTGACTCTCTCTCAATTGCTCCCTATTATACTGTATCTACCTTTCCTTTTTTTCTCTCACACTCTCTCTTCTATCTTACACTCTTTCTATATCTATCTCTCGCTCTTTCTCTCTCTCTCTTTCTGAATCTCCGCCAGTTATAACGTTTCCTTCTTTCTTTCACACAGACACACATAGGCTAGGAGATAGACAGTGAGAGGAACTTGTCTCGGTAAGAGAAAGAGAGAGGAAGAGAGAAAGAGCAGGAGGAGAGGAGAGAAAGGCAGACAGAGGGAAAGTAATTTTAGGGTGTGTGTGAACCTCAGCCCACACTAACTCCATGGAGCT
>NC_137920.1:64979239-64984239 GCF_963457725.1 Sprattus sprattus
GCAGCCGTGCCGTTTTTTCTGCCAAAGGGACATGCATCATGATAGTACGCGCATTGCTTTAAAAAGTTGTATTAATAGGGGAAATAAATATAGCGATAGCTGTAGCGCAGCGGTAGGTTCAGCATCTCGTACCGTACACGGAGGCCCACAAGGGCCCAGGCTTGAGTCTGGCCTGAGGTCAGCTCTCGAGCACAATCCCCATCTCTGTCCCACCCATCTCCTGTCTCATCTGTCCTAAAAGCTAGAAAAGCCCAAAACTGAACTCATTATGGCTGTATAACAGAAGCATACAGAAAATACATTCACAGATAAGCCTACACGTGTACAAACATGACCTCTCCCTCTCTCTCTCACACACACACACACACACACACACACACACACACACACACACCAAAACCTCAAGACAGACAGCAGGCCTCAGCCAGCTAAGCTATGCGTTGATGGTGGCCGGAGGCTTCTCTCAATTAAACACTTTCAAACTGAAGGCTTTGCACGTCTTGCCCTGAGATATGAGCAGAATACATACTTTCCCAGCACATTCCCAGCACACACACATGCGCGCACACACCCACACACACACACACACACACAAGCTCCATACACTTAACTAAAAGGATCCACCACTGAAGACAGGCATTGCTTGGAAACAGTGGCTGTGAGTTTATACAACCTTTACAGATTTTGGAAAGCCCTCACCTACATTCCATACAAAAACATACCCTCACGGTATTAAGCTACTGATACATTAATGAGACATGTGTGTGTGTGTGTGTGTGTGTGTAGGGCTTATTTCTGTGCACATGTGTGCGATTTCACAAGTGCCCTCAGGTGTTGTCATCTATCAGGCATCAAGTGACAGGAGGAAGAACAGCCCTTAACCTTACCTATCACCTGAAACACAATCACACACATGCTTCCACTCAAACACACACACACACACACACACACACACACACACACAAATTTCAACTCAAACTTACAAATTACTTTTAAGATTTCGGAATGACCTTATGTCCGATGCCTGAGATAACGAAAGACAAATGGAAGTTGCCTACCTATACTTGGAATTTATTGTCTTACAGAAGCCTGTTTATGACAAACTGTTTCCAGGCAAGCATAAACACATCATTAAATTATGAGCCACTCTGATAAGACGATCATTTTACCAACTGTCAATGCTTTCATTTCACACTCCCAAACAAACACCCACACACACACACACACACACACACACACACACACACACACACACACACACACGCAAACAGCCATAACCAGGACAAGCCAGGAGAGTTTGATATCATGATGGGGTTTTGATGACAAGCCCTCCCACAACCAGGCGATAATTGCACTGTGATGTGGGCCTGAGGTTTATTCAGGGACTCATCACCCGACACCGCGAGGGCTGCGTTCCAGAGGCGGCGGGGGCACCGAGCGAGTCCGCACAGCGCCAGTCACGACTGTACCGCTGCCCACTGAACACAGCCGCGACTGTGCACCTTTCCCCCACTGAAGAGGCAGCGTCGAGAGCCCTTCATTACAGACTCATGAAATGCAAAACGACAGTCCAACAAAAGCCCTGTGCCACGAATATCTTCCTAACCTCCTGATCCTTTTTTTTTTTTACTTCCTTCCATGCGTCTTTTCTTTCTCTTTATCTGCATTCTGATGCCTCTCTGAAACGGCGTGACTCAAAGGAGAGTGAGACTATAGAAACTATAGAAAGAGAGAAAATAAGAGCGACAAAGATAGAGAGAGAGAGAGAGAGAGAGAGAGAGCGAGAGCGAGAGAGAGAGATGAAGGATTTGAGAAATGGAGAAGGAGCAAGGCAAAGCGAGCCTGAGAGAGGGAGAATAGCGGTTTAAAGACTGGGGTGAGAAAGACAGTCGGTGGATTTATGCCCGAAAATGAACACACACGCTTACTCACTCACTCACTCAGTAGCTCAGACAAACACACACTACATCTAAGCGTCAGGCCCGTCTCACTCTTTTCTTTCTTTCTTGTCTCTCTCTCTCACCCTCTTTCATTTGTTCTTGTTGTTTACCAATGACACTAGCACACACTCCTTCTTCCCTTTTCCGCAGGGCAGGGTGGCATTCCTAGAGAGCGCTCCCGGGATACAAGACAGGAATCCCTCAAGCTGGTCTTTGCACTCCGACCAACTCCCACCGGAGTGGGGGAAAGACAGAACAAGATGTTGGGGAAAAAAGAAACGTCTGCTCGAGGCCTGTTCTTTAGCTTGGACAGTGTTTATGTGTGTGTCTGTGTGTGTCTGCACGGACATGTGCTTTTGTCAGCGTATTTAAACACACACACACACACACACACACACACACACACTCACCCACACAGTTACCATCCTGCAGTGTCCATGACACAAGGACAGGCACATTTGCTCTAGGCTGAGACAAACCTTTTTAGCTGTTGCTGTTGCACTTATTATTGCTCACTGACATTCACACACATACAACACAAATACACACACACACACACACACACACACACACACACTCAAAAAGCATGAATACACACATACACAGTGCACTTTTTAAAGCTAACATTCTGACTGAATTTTCTAATTATACATACACCATAGAGTGAAAAAGAGGAAAAGAGAGCGAGCGAGAAAGAGAGAGAGAGAGAGAGAGAGGAAAGGAGAGAGGGAGACAGAGGGAGAGAGAAAATAGTGTCAAGGTGAGGAATGACTGCTGTTTGCTGAAGGCATATTTTCTTATTACTTTTCATCTTGTTGAAATGCGTTTGTTTAGGTTTGCACATGTTCAAACATTCCTGGCGTGTCAGCCAAGACAGATCAATAAAGCTTATCATCTAATCTTGCGCCAGTAAAGTATAACCGTTTAAGTGTAACTCATTGACATAATTAGAAATAATAAAGTGAACAATGAGGTATGCGCACACACACATGCAAACACACACACACACACACACACACACACACACACACACACACACACACAGAGCAGTAACTCCCTCCCGGTCTGTCTGTTACACTAAGTAAATGAACAGGTTTTACTCGGAAGACTGGAACGGTGCATAACCAGAGAGGCCTGGGAGACTCAAACTAAACACGCAGACATGGAGAAAAAAAACCACATACACACACACACACACACACACACACACACACAGAGAGAGGCCTTCACAAGAGAAACTGACAGCTCAAGCAATCTGACCTGCACCTATCTGTTATCCTCAGCTCAGTAGATCCAGCTACCTGCCCAAACAAGACAAAACAACACTCCACAAATACAGAGAGAGAGAGAGAGAGAACGAAAGACCAAGACAAAGAGAAAGAGAGAGAGAAACTGAGAGCCATAGAAGCATGGGGGGGGGGGGGGGGGGGGGAATCAAGGCAGACTGGCACACAGCGAAACTAAATTCTACTCAAAATATGAAAATAAAAACAGTAATGAGACTCTGGGTGAGCTGAAGCAGGAGTGCTAGTGCTAGTGTTAGCGTTGGCATTGGTGTTGGCGTTGGCACACCTGTAAAGCAGGCCCAGGAGCTCTGGTGTTGGGAGAGAGAGAGCGGGAAGGGCCTGGAGGTGATCTACCGTCAGCTGCCTTATGTCAAGCGCCCCCTGCTCGTATTCAGACCAGGCAGAACTTAATGATTTTCTCTCATTTCTGTGAGCTGAGAAAGAGCTGCTGTCCATTGGAGAGTTAATGCAAACAGAAGCAAGGAGAAGGTTTGGTGTGTGTGCACACACACACACACACACACATACACACACACACACACCAGTGTTTCCCACATATTGACAAGACTATGGCGCACCGCCATAGTCTAATTTCGGCCGCCATAGTCTCTGCGTGCTCAGTTTTTTTTTTTTTTTTTTTGCTCAGACGAAGTTCGTGTCGCTCTCATTGGGATTGCATGAGAGCACGAAGTTCGGCTGTCTGCCTGCGACTGTGCCGAAAACAAAACACTGTTGAGATATTAGTGTTTCCCCTACCATTGTATAAGGGGGTGCCCCGCCCCCCAACGGCACCCCCCCTGAAAGGTCAAGTTAACTTTGCTCAATTTAATTTTCTATAAAGCGCCAGATCACAACGGAAGTCAGTTAAGGATACCTTTCCTATAGAACAGGTCTATACTCTATAGCTTGTTATTTTATTAAACACAATAAATAGCTTTGTGTTATTTATCTTATTTGCACAACGGCATGTAATTTTTGTCACTAGATGATGGCGAGTTTACAATTGTCCTCTGCGGACTTCAGCCCCGATGCGCACACGTTACTTTCTGTTTGAAGATAAGATAGCAGTTAGTTGCCGGCCATCTAAACCATCTAAAATGCATATTTTGCTCGCAATATATTTGGAAATACAGTCAAAAAGCTGTCCGATTTGAATGGGGGTATTTATTCATGTGTATTTTGTCATCACTCGATCTTGAGAGATGTCTTCAAGTAACGTTAATGTTCCAAAGTGAAACATTCTAATGTGTGCACCCAGTTTCAGAAAGTTACTAGCCAGACTAGCGGTAGCTAGCTACTGAAAGAATGCCATGGATCCAGCAAAGCGTAGAGCTAAACGAATGTATGAATATGAACAACGGGCCTTCTTGCCTGAATGGGAGGAATTATTTACGGAGCGAAATGGAAAACCCCTTTGCTTAATATGCAGACGTCACGGTCGCATTTTAAAGCCTTGAACTTGGATGCTAACATAGCCCAGGAGTTCCTAAAAGCAGAGCTGGGCAAGCACAAGGTACATTCTTTGATACATCAGTCAGACTCGGCTAAGTACTCTGAAACGGTCACGTTGGCATCGTATCAGGTGTCATGGAATATTGCTCGATCAAAAAAGTAATATAGTGAGGGAGAGTTTGAAAATTGAACAGAGGATATCTGACATTAACTATAATGAGCACCTTTAGACCATTATAGTCTTCAATATGTTTATTTTTGTGCCATATTTTAAATCTACATTTGTTAATTTCTCTTCCTAAAACAAAGGGAGGCAACTGCT
>NC_137920.1:64989239-65009239 GCF_963457725.1 Sprattus sprattus
TACACAGTATAAGTAAAAATATATATATATATATTACAATATTATGACATACTGCATATATACTGTAACTGTGTCAGGAGACACTCAGCTCTGATACAGCACAGACGGTTGTTAATAGCTTTGCTTTTAATTTAATTGCAATGGCTTGATAGCAGTGCAGTAAGATGTTATTAAGTGGACACTGCCTGCGGCCTATCGTTCGTATGTTGCTGTGGATAACTGAAGTAATCAAGCTAATGACAGCATACCTGTCTTGAAAGTCTATAATTAGGTCAAAATGGGATTTATATTCAGTAACCTCATATATTTCCTGAAAATATTAAAACATTTTCTATCCCACCACTGCCACAGCTACAGCCACTTGAACTGCTGTAACTGCAACTTGCTGTAACTGAAAGGCACGTGATAACCCTATACCTGAAATACAATGAACAAACTCATATCCACACCACTCTTATTCTATACAGCTTGTGTGTATTTTGTGTGTGTGTGTGTGTGTGTGTGTGTGTGTGTGTGTGTGTGTGTGTGTGTGTGTGTGTGTGCATGTGCGTGTGCGTGTGTGCATCCGTGTGTGTATGTGTGTGCATGTCCTGTATGTGCATGTGTCTGTGTGTGTGTCTGTGTGTGTGTGTGTGTGTGTGTGTGTGTGTGTGTGTGTGTGTGTGTGTGTCTTTGTGTGTTTGTGTGTGTACAACTCTATGCACGCATGCTTGCATGTGTGTGTGTCTGTAGTTTTGTCTGGGTTTGTTTAGTGAAGGGGTGTATTTAACTGTGGGACGGTCATGGATGGAGAGGGACAGACAATGTGGCTCTTGTAACGTACGGACAATAACTGAGCCTACCACACCAGTAAATATCACACACTTTCCCAGTCTCTCCCACACCCATTTGCTCGTTGTCCGTCTCATACTCACACAAACACAAACACACACACATTTTCAATGGATTTAGATATACAGTATCATAGGCAGATTATCACACACACTCCCTATAAATGTGTGTGTGAGTCATAACTGAAGAACTCCATAAGCAAAGAATCTGGTGACAGATACATAAAACTGTTCTAAAGTTACACTTTCACCCACACACGTACACGTACACGTACACACACACACACACACACACACAGACACATTCACACACACACATTCACACATGGAGAATGAGAGAGAGGGGCTGTGTCGACATATTCATAAAACTGTTCAGCACAGCACACACACTAACCCTGCAGAAATGCAGCATTTCACTGGTGTAATCTGAAGCTTCCATTAACGACACATCAGGAAACTCCCTTTCACAAGACAAACAGGGAGCGAAAGAAAAGGCCGTTGCAGGAGACTTTGGGATTTTTTTTTAACACAAATGTGAGAATGTGTTACTTGTTCTGCACATTTTATACATATGTAGTAGAAGTTTCAGCCTTTTTGTATAAGTGTACTTTAGTGATACTCCTCATATGAGTTGACATAGTATGTACTTAGGGTTTGGTTCATAGGGCCCTATGAAATCCGAATACCGTGTTTTTCGTTTAATTTTTTCTAGATTCAGTTTTATGAATTTGATTATCATCAAATCCTGTCCTATCAAAAACTGCACTCTACTGTGCTTGTACACACATTCATTATCCATCTAAGTGATAGACCTACGTTGTAATAGGGTAGGGGTGTAGGATAGCAATGCTAATATAACTCAGAACACTACAAATACAGTTTCATTTACTATCAATTTCATAGAATGAAAAAAATTGCAAAAGTATTTTAAGGGGAGATTACCTTCTGGTCTCCAGTAACAAGACGTGTACTGTTATGATAGTCTACATGTACATTGCCAATCTTATTATATGAATATTCAGATGCTGCCCCAATGGCCAGTTTTAGTCTCCTGTGTCAGTTTACAACGTGTGATGGTATTTTCTGTTCAGCTCACAATGCATAGTGATGTGTCAGTTCGCCATCAATGTGGTTGGTATAATGAGATTTACGTTATGGGGCTGTTTCATTAACTTTGGCTAGCTGTCCCTGCAGGCAAAAATCTTGCTTATAACACTTTTGAATGTATTTCTCTCCCGGCATTTTAATTGAAAATGTCTAATACCGTGCGTTTAACCGTGATTTCCATTTTCCTTACTGAATTCCGTCTGTGTTTTCTGCATTGCGGAAACCATAGCGCCCCAGGTTTACGGCGAGGGTTAACAACCTGTAGCAATATGTCCTCATCAGAGACGCATTCAACTTCACTTCTAAATGACCCAAATGTACTTGTACCTAACAACCTCTTGTGCCTAATAGCACCTCATACAAAGTGGACCGAAAGTTTCCACAAAATCACACAACAACAGACAGTCACTGCAGACAACAAAAGAAAGATTAAAAACTATGTTTTCAAATGAATGGTCTCTCTCTCTCTCTCTCTCTCTTACACACACACACACCTGCTACAACACAATGGGAATGGTTGATTTGTATTGAGCTTATTTTGATCAGAGCGACCCCAGTAGCGTTCAAAGTGCAAAGTAGCCGACACATTCACTTGCTTAGCCTGCTCACACACACCACAGGGGTGGACTATCAGAAGGTTTAATGATCGTAGGAGAATGGTTTCCTTGCCCAAAGCCAACACTTAAAGCACTGCTTTTTTCAGAACTGCTTTCTGCTCACCGTGAAATACTATCAACTGCAGAACAATACCCACTCCACACACACACACACACACACACACACACACACACACACACACACACACACACACACACACACACACACACACACACAGAGTTCACCATGAAATGCTATCAGCAACCGAACAATACCACACACACGGACACAGACTTCACACAGGATTCCTTTTATTGTGTGAGTGCTGGCTAGGATGCTGGTAGAGAATGAGCAGACAGGGGGTAAAAAACACGCATGGGGCTGGACTAAAGCAGGGGTGAGGGGTCGGGGCAGATGCCAGCATACCGGGGCATTAGTGCGAGAACACGGAGGAAGGCTGGGTGAGTTAAGGTAGGAGTCGGGGCAGAAAACTCAAGGGGTCAGAGAGTGTGGTGGGAGCTCATTAAGGTATTAGACTCCAGACTGGTATGCTGAACTTTGTGATGCTTTTTCGTTCTTTTTTTCCCCCTGTGTGTGTGCATGTGTGTGTGTGTGCGTGTGTGTGTGTGTGTGTCCTTTGAAACAGTGACTGAGCTAATCTCTCCACTGTCAGCTTCAATTACACACACTCTGATCATCACCGACGCAGACACACACATCCAAACACAAAAAACACACAGACCCACACACACACACACACCACATGCACTCAACCTAACAGTCAAATACAGTCATGTGAACAAACCGTGTTGGCTTCCCAGATTGGAATGTCCCTCATATATTGCATGCACCCCATGACATCATGAAAAATTATACAAGATACAAACGGTAACTCAGAATCTCGTCGCTATGAATCACTGTGATCTCTCTTTGCCAATACAAATAACAAACTGAAACTATGCCAGTTAATAAACACACACACACACACACACACAAACAAGCTCATTATTTAGAACTCAGACACTCAGATCAATGGCAACCGTCCTCCCAGGCCAGTAGGCCAGTTGCCTGCGTCATGTCTGTCACTAATGTAGTCTAGTCATTACTATGGATACAGTGAAATCACAAAATACCAGTGAAGTCTTTCTCTCCATCTGTCCTATCTTTCTCGCTCACACACACACACACACACACACACACACACACACACACACACACACACACACACACACACACACACTCTCTCTTTCGCATTCACACACATACACACACACACCCCAGAAACAGTCACGCCGGGGGCGCCAGCACAAGGTATCCCGTATAAATCGGCACTACTCATTAACCGCTGCCGTGACTTGGCTAAGCTCAAAGTGCCATCATGTGTTTGCTCACCGGCGTGGGCCAGGGAAACGCACTGCGATAACCTACAGATGATATCACCGTCACACATTTACTCTTTGCTCTCCATATCAGCTGGTTAAGATAGCAGTATTAACTGAACATGACATCACCTCTCAGCAAGGAAACTGGAACTACTTTCATGGGGCAGTCCTAGTGTCACTTTCCTAAATCAAGGATCATAACTGCTGTTTGATATGTGTGCACAGTTCTTTTGTATTCAGTGGGACAGTACTTGTACTTAAAAGTGCTGATATGGGGGATTGTGTTTGTCCAATGGCCTATTTCTCTTCAGTGTGGCTCTTCTGAGGTTATCCTTTATTAGTTTTTTTTGTAATAAAGGGCTTTTTGAAAGAAGGTTTAGCGTCAGGGTGAGACGAGAGTCAGAGTGAAGAAAAGTAAAGATGTCCGCTCGCTTTCACTCTCGTTAAACTGCGAGGGGAAACTAGAAGGAATATTAGCCATGCTAGCGCTCAACGCCCACTCAAGATCCATTCAGGCAAAGAGAACGCCTGGACAGAGACGGAGAAAGAGACTTGCTCTCCTCTTTCCACTTCCATGCATTCTGTGCTGCGCAGCACAGTGCAATCTGTTCTTTTTTTTCTTCTATTTTTTTCTCTGTTTTTCGAAACATCATGCTATGTTTAAGATACAGTCTGTTCCAATACATGTTACACTACACTACACACTACACTACACACTACACACTACACTACACTACACTACACACTACACACTACACACTACACTACACTACACTACACACTACACTACACTACACTCCACACTACAATATTTCCTTCCATACGAAAGGTCTCAGAGGAAGAAAAACAACAGCATATTCTTATGAGTCGAGGGCCAAGATGGTGTCGAGGGAGCTGAACAAATGCACTCCGCACGCCAGTGTTAATTGTGGAGAGATTATCCATACTTCAGCACAAACTCACCTTAAGCATGAACCTTACATAGCTCAGAGCTGACTCCACTACAGTTAAGAACAAGCCCTTGTGAAAGCAAAAGTTCAACTCCCTTTCTAGAAATGCCTGGGAAGGCTGATCAAGCACAAAAGGATACAAATGTGAAAATACAAGTCATATAAATATGTTATAAAAATTAAAATATTCAAATACACCAGGAACATATTAACCTAAGTGTTTTCAGAGTCCGGCTGAAGAGCACAATAACAAGCAGACATTTAGTAAAGGCATGGGGAGAAGCAATTGTTACCGTATGACTGCAGTTGCTATACTTTTTAACGTCAAGGCAAATCTCTCATGTCATCTGAAGTATCTCAAAATCTTATGATTAAACATTCCAGTTTCTGTGTGTGTGTGTGCGTGTGTGTGTGTGTGTGTGTGTGTGTGTGTGTGTGTGTGTGTGTGTGTGTGTGTGTGTGTGTGTGTGTGTGTGTGTGTGTGTTTTCAACGGTAAATGAGCCTCAGGTTCTCGACACAGTGCCTACTCCAGTGTGGACCTTAAGCACATTGCGGGGATAATGAGAGACAGATTTTCAATTAGCTCTTCATTGGAACTCCCCCTGAGAAATTAAAGCTTAACAGGTTAGCTCAATATCACTCCGTCAGATTAAAGTCCCGCTTCCTTCATGAAGCTTCACGGCCTCCTCCTTTCTTTCCGGACTCAGGGAGACAGACATGTGCCGTTTTCTCCTGAAACTATCACGCAACACTATCCACGTATTCATCAGCGTTAAACTCAGGCCGATTCTAAAAAATATTTCAGCACATGTAGAAAAAACTGGATTTACGGTAAATATTTCACTGGCTCATTAACTTTACAAATGGCCCCCTCCTGATGCCGTATAATGATTGGGTTTTTGTAATGCCAATACAGATAAATTATTACTAGCATATTCCCTTTATCGTGACACCAAAAATGATTTGTTCAGTAATTATTCAATATTTAGCAATCATGACTTACAACATATTTTCAACATACTTCCAAATCTATAATTTTTTCTGAACTTTACTTTTTCGCCTTCCCCTTTGATTGTTTTGTCTCTCTTAAGTTAATTTCCATGCCAGAATGTTCAGATAGCAGTATTAACTCTGTGTAAAGTTGCTAACCCTTCATATGTCACATTAGTGCAATGCATTTAACTTCAGCAACAGCACGCCCACGGAGCAATTTATATAATTATGCCATTCCAGCTGGCCTCCACTCCCCTATAATAGAACAGTAGGTTGTAGAAGATGTTTATACATTTTACATATCTCGCACAATGAGAGTACCATTGTACCGTCTCTGAGCATGAACAAAGGCTAACATGACTAGGAGACTATATGGTATGGTGTTACATAGCTAAACATGTAAGCAAAAATGGTGAATGTCATAAGTGTAAAATATATATCATATTTTTGTCATTAAAAAAATAAAGCAGAGCGAAAGCCACCATGGACAAAACGGTTTTGGTCAAACCTATATCCATATGAAAAATCCATATTGAAAGAACTTCAAGTAAATGCATGTACTTTGTTAAGTGTTTGAGAGAAAAAGCGCGAGAGACGGATGAACGGACGGACGGACTGCCAGACAGAAAGAGAGGGAGAGAGAGAGCAGGGTTGGTCGGCCACTGTGTGAGACTTACAGTGGAAAGCGGGCTAAGCCTCTTTGCTGAGTGACTTAGTGGCGCAGAGCCCCATATGTCTGCCGTGGAGTTGGACTGAGCTTTAAGCCTCTTCGAGCCCTGCACCTCGCTCACAAAATCATTACGGCCTACTGGAATGCCTGCTATGCTTACGTACTGAGCATAGAGAAAGAGAGGAGAGGGAGAGAGGGAGTGAGAGACAGACAGAGAGAGAGAGAGAGAGAGAAAGAGAAAGAGAGAGAGAAATCTCCCCTGTCCCAGTTTATTACAAAAACACAAGCACAGAGATCCACCTGACACCTGACATAATGAGCAAAGTACACAGTTTGCTTTTGCATCTACACACCAGCATTTGCCAATGCTATATGCACCAGTACTGGCTGTGTGTCTACACTGGGTTGACAGAACAACTTCCATTGCACATACAATACTCTCCCGAATCATAAAATGGCTGCTGCTGCTATGCTGCAAGTAGGCAACAGCTTAGTTTTATACAAAGTTAATAAGTACTTCTCTGTCTGAGACTGCAAGAAGTGTTTCAGAAAAAAGTAATCACTCACAAAATATAAAAAGACAGAATTGTTGGGAAATAACACAGTCCAGAAATAGACATAGTCTCAAGGAATAAGTATTGCTGTTAGGTTAAGCAGTTTAGAATTGCCTCCGTTTCTGAAAATGTTCAATCCAAATGAATCTCAATGTATCACACTTGCACTCACACATTTTCACACCTTTCTCACAAGCACTTCTTCTAAATCAAGGATGAGCAGTGTGAAAGGACCTCTTTAGATGCCTGATAAACTGGCAGTCACTAAGTCACTAAGTCACACACACACACACACACACACTGACACACACACACACACACACTGACACACATGCAAAGCACTCTGTGGTGGGATAAGCAAACAAACATTAACTTACTCGACAAAACAACCACCAACTGGTGTAAACCAACATAGGGTCTATTTTCCCACCTGCTTTGCTTGGCAGGCCCACCAGTGTATCCCTTAACTAAGGCCCTAAAATGTTTACCCACGTGAACAAAGCCTGACAAATGTATGTATACGTCCAATGACAAAAACGTTTTCATTTTAAAGTTCTCCAGATATAGAAATAGATTTTTAAACCAACGTAACGCATTTTTAAAGTTCACAATCGGAAAGTTTAAATATTTACAATGCTGGTGTGTTAAAAAAAACTATAGGCGTTTTAATATTTATTTTATATAAACAATGTTGTGTAAAATTATTTTGGTAACTTGGTTATTAGCGGGCTTACATGAAAAAAGACTAGGCCTTATCTCTGTAGCCTACATAAAGTCTTCACTTACAGTCGGCGCGTACAGGCCTAGGCTAACTTAACGATACAATTCGGATGATTTGCTGGGAAAGAGCATAAATAATCTTCAGCCTTTAACATGAAATTTAAAGTCTTCAGCAATGATTAAAATTGCGTTGGTGTTGAAAAAGTAATGGAAATAAACGTAACCTAATGGAAATAAAAAGGCCTCTTAATCATGTCTGGTTGTGTCGCCGAAAAGCGCTTATGGACCCAAGTATTTCAAGTACTTCATACTTTCTTACTATCTTAAGTAGATCCAATAAGTTATCAAAACCAAATTAATATGTTTATGTTAACTAATCGATCCACGAAGCTACACAACAATTAGACAATACATGAACATATTCTATTACAAGGAACCGCCAACACAGAAAAGCGCACGCACATCGACTGCTCACATGAGTTAAACGATTGTTCGTCTGGTAACTCATCTATGTAGATCAATATTCATAAGACGAAAATTTCCAGTTGTTTGAAATACAGGGTAATCAGTAGCGTTATTTTAAATTCCAAAAGAAAATATCCTGCCTTAGTGTGTTAGTAATAAGAGGTGAATCTAAAACAACCAAACAGCTAAAATGATCAGAACAGTATCTACAGAACTATCCTATCAATTTCTATGTAATTATATCACATTGCGCCTAACAATCTGTACCTTCTAGTCTGCAGCCATTCGGGCCTCTCGCAGGTTCTACTAGGCTACAGTAGCAGGCTGTGATATATAGCTACCGCTGGCCCCCCAGTCCCTGATATGCACAAATTCATGTACATGGCAATATCGGTTCTGTAAACGTCGGGTCGACCGAGCATCCCTGTGCGCAACTTAGTTAATTCCCCAAATTACACAGACATTTATTTGTCTGCGCACAAGTCTAGTGTTGTCTGAATCACGGAGTAAAGTAGCTAAGATGTGAATGTGATGAATGTGACGTTTCCTCCAGGGAGAACGTGTTTGTGTAGTCGCCGTGCTCTCGTTACCCACTTTGCCTACAGAAGCGGGAGCGGAGCACCGCGGGTTTCATGTCAACCAGCGTGTACTGGAGTTTCAGACCCTGAACCTCGTGCGACCGTGCAGCCCTGTCTTAGGATAGCGTTTTTTTGGTGTTGCGACGTGTTATGTTTCTAAAAGCACATGGCAAGGCTAAATCCGCCTGCCATGGTGTATCACACTTACTTGGTATTTTGTGAGCTCCATACCACTGCCTCCAGTGTTTTGGCTATAGGTAAAGCACATCTGCAAAGGATGGTCAGAATCCAGAGGTAATTCTTCAAACAGCTTCCAGACCCAGCCATGTTCAGAAGATTTAGTGAAGCACAGGAATTAAGGTCACGATAAGAGCATTCAGATCGATGGCAAATCGGTGTTGTCGCCCGTCTCTATCCAAAATCAACAGACGCGCATGTGGGTTATACGCGTTGACAGCTCGTCGCACAGTAGCGTGTGATAAGCATCGCTCGATGTAAACTCTGAAATCCTATTTTCTCTCGTTTGTGTCCCTCTTTGAAAAGCGTCGGTACTCCAGATAGACCGCTGTTGTGAGGGATTCGGCGGTTTGCTCCGTGTGGTCAGGCGTCGCTACCTCTCTGTCAGGTGGCCAGTTATGGATGAGGTTTCTATTTTATTCATCGATTAACAAAGTTCTCAACGCTGACCTATGAAGGGTAACACTGTCCGAAGACCAGAGTTTAGTTGAGACACTGGCAACAGTCGTTAGAACCTGATGTTCTGCGCAGGAAGAGCAACGACCAAGCTGTGATGAGCATTTGAGAAACTAAGAAAAAGTGTCTGCTGTCTTTTCCTTGTTAGAGCAAAGATACTTGTCCAGGTGGCACATATAAAACTGTGCTCCGCGTTTACTAGTTCTTGGTCACAACCAAGCAACATTTATCCATCATGTCTCGAAACCATAAATCAGCTCCACATCGGGTCTCGCAACGCCATAAAAGTTGATGTTCACGTCTGTCCAAAGTACCCCATCCAATGGCTTGAAATAAATATACACAGACAAAATCCCCTGAACCGAATAGGCTATCGTTGGCTAGCTGGGTAATTCCTGTGCAGAGGTTTTCACGCAGTCGAAATATCTCAGAACACTCTCCGCATCGAGCGCTGCAGAAACCAACTCATGTTCGAAGTCCGTGTTCCGCACGTTAATCCAAAGGGTTTAGCCGATTTCAGCAACATCACGGGGTTGATGAAGCAGACACTCTAGCTGTGGAGTGGAGAGTGACGAAGAGGACTTCTTAAAAAGTTAGATCTTGTGCCACTGTCCCCGCCGATCGTTTATCGATGCGTTAACGGCAGTCTCAGTTCACACGGGCTAGTCATTCGATGACTGACATACGGTGATCCTATTCGCACACAGTGCCGTCGTGCGCAGCGCTCAGGCAAGCGAGGGACAGCCCCAGTGCCTGTTCTAACCAATCACGACACATTTTCGGCTCTTCATCATAAATTGACCAGTCGCCCCCAGAGCGGGTTCAAACTGCCAGTGAGTGAGGGGCTTGCAAGCAGACCAGTGTGTATGGTAGGATTGCGAGGTGATAAGATTGAAATCACCATTAACGTTGGTCCTGTTTTGACAGCGAATTCAATTCCTCTTTCATATTTCTCATATCAAATCGTCACAGCTTGTAACAGACCGACTGGTCTACCAATCACCACCTGTTACACCTGGCTTTGTTTAGTCATTTAAGGGCATTTGTAGCCTCTGAGCAAGCCGTTGTGCCCCAGACTCTTTTCAAATGATTTCCTCGAGTTTCCTGTTTTCTCAGTATTATTCAAATTCAGCTGGAGTGACATTTTACGACAAACATGGTAATGTATCGTGTGCTTAAATAGGCAAGGCTCATTACATAAACTTCTGAAGCATATTCTAATTATTAATATTCATGATGGTTGTGTATGGTAATTGGAGAAAACAATACATATTTAACTGTTGCATTGTCCGTGCATTCCCCACAGATAACCAGTAACCACTACATAAATGTTCTCAGTTTACTTCCCAGTAGTCAATGATGCCCTCTATCGGTAATCGTGGAAAGATTATTGGCCACTTGATTTGCCTTCAATCCGCTGAGGATGTAAACGCTCTGATGTAGCCAAGTTTAAGTGAACACATTAACAGCGTTTTTCGAAGACAACATGGAACTATACTTAATGATGGCAGCCAAACCCAACATAGTGTGCTTATCACATTCGGTCATGAAAGTGTTTTCTATACAATCGTCTCATGTAACAAGGTTCTCATATTGCCAAAAGTGTATTTGTAAAATCAGGAAATCCTGAGGGAAGTGCATTGACTTATCGACGCAGTTTCAGGGAGTCGATATTTAGTTATCCTAATATTATTGATGCACGATGTTCTCAACATTATAATAATAATAATAGCTGCCTGTTTTGTATGAACATAAAACAATTAACTAAGTAGATGAGTAATTCCTAGCACAAATAATTTATTTATTTGGTGTTTTTTATGAAGTTCTGAGTAGTTCAGTTCAGTTGGTTTTAAACAGTGATTTAGCTTCTGTTGATGTTGGCAATGTGACTTCAAGCTGTAGGCCTATGCTATTTCTGATTTTCAATAGTATTTTTTTTTTTTTACTATATCTTTAGTCATACAATAACGCATAAAACTCACTGTGTTATGAAAATTAATATTTTTGAATTCAATTTTATAGTGGAGTTATAACTTTCCCCCCACAATGTCCTGTTATATTTATGTCAGATATTTGAGACTGTGGGCTTGTGGATTCTTCACTCAACAAAACCACAAGTTTTCCCAAGCTGTCACCATGCAACACTCTTTCCCATACGTTTACCTTACTCTTACCCCTTTATATTTGAGTTTCAGTAATGCTCATGTGAATATTTTAGTACTTGTCCTCCATAAAAAAAAACAATGATCAGTAAGCTAAAAAAAAAACTGGCAGTACCTTTTGTCTCAATTAGACAATGTCACCCTGTCCATCCTATCTTTTTTATTTTTTATTTTATTTTTGTAATTCGAGGGCACTCGAAAGACACCGAAATTGTTCGACAACCGTTTGTTATCGTTATTTAGTTGTACACACAGGGTCGTCTACTTTGCGTCGGAGTTCTGGGTGACCTTTTCATTGCACCGTAGAGCGCAGACGTTGTGCGCTATATTTAGTTCATTGCCTCAACTAGCTGTTTGATTTGTGGCCTAGTTAAGACGGAGACGCTCCAAGCGCTATTCGAGTCTCCGAAGGGAAGTTGTGGGAAGGACCTCACTCTCAAGCCGGATATATTGTCCGCTGCAGCAACCTGCTTAGTGTTACTGTGACGGACATTTGAAGGTTTTTTTTCCAGTGATTTGTCCCATTCGGACAAAATACTTAAGTGTTTAGGATTTTAGGTTTATGTCAAGTTTTGATAACTCGCTTTAATTTCTTAAACCGACATGTTATCAAACTGGTTTACCCTTTGTAATAATCTTTTAAATAAACTCATCCATGATAATAATGAGGTTTGAATTTTTAAGAGGGGTGAATGTATTTTTCTGAGGCCAAACTAATATTTTATTCTTAAAGTTCTGGCATGACATGCTTGGAAAAAAATGCGTGAATTTTATCAATAAAAAAATTGTTCAAGCATGTATTTTGGGACTAAAACTATTTGCAGAAGTGTGTGTGTGTGTGTGTGTGTGTGTGTGTGTGTGTGTGTGTGTGTGTGTGTGTGTGTGTGTGTGTGTGTGTGTGTGTGTGTGTGTGTGTGTGTGTGTGTGTGTGTGTGTGTTTGTACTTCCCTCCATTTACACTCTTAGTCCCCCATCGTCCTCAGATGTGTAACGGTAATGCAGTCTGTGAGGCTGAAGAGTCCAGACTCAATTATTTGTGTCATTAATATTTATCTGTGTCTACCAAACACCTCTGGCAAAAGTCACACTTGCAGGGTGTTGTGTGTGCTGGGTATATTTGTGGATGTCTTAAGTGCACAGTCTGCCTGTCTTTCAAGTACACTAAGTTAAGGAGGATCATTATGTGGGGAATGTTTCTTTTAAAAGTAAATCAACATTTCTGTTAGTGCACACAATAGGTTTGTATCATTGAAATTAATGAATACATTCATATATATACTATTATTCTTAATGATACGTTTTGTATATTGTATATACTAATATTTTGTATATTTAACCCTTTCCAATCTCTCTCTCTCTATATAGCCTATGAGATGAAGAGAGAGTTAAGTGAGAAAAAGAGAGAGAGAGAGAGTTGAAGTATTTGTACTAGTACTAAAGACTTGTTCATTTCTCTCTCTCTCTCTCTCTCTCTCTCACACACACACACACACACACACACACACACACACACACACACACACACACACACACACACACACACAAACACACACACAAAGTTAGAAAGAGACAGAGGACTGTAAAAGAAAAATCAAATGGAGTTTAGGAGTGAGTGCCCTGGGCTGGGGTAATTATACTGGGGAAATATGTCATTAATTATTCAACTAACTCTACCAGTGAGCTGCTCCTGTCCCACACTGTGTAAAACATTTGCTTTCAAAGCAGTGTGTGTGTGTGTGTGTGTGTGTGTGTGTGTGTGTGTGTGTGTGTGTGTGTGTGTTCGTGTGCGTGTGTCTGTGTGTGTGTTTGTGTTTTGTTCAACACTGCTTTGAAAGCACCCCGGTGTGTTCCACTAATGTAGGGCTTTCAGCAAGAAGAGATGAAACAAAACCATGACAACAACATAATGAACTTGGAGCACAGATATTTGTAATGAGGTCTGTTTTGTGTGTGCGTGTATGTGTGTGTGTGTTTGTGTGTGTTTGTGTGTGTGTGTGTGTGTGTGTGTGTGTGTGTGTGTGTGTGTGTGTGCGTGTGTGTGTGTGTGTGTGTGTGTGTGTGTGTGTGTGTGTGTGTGTGTGTGTGTGTGTGTGTGTGTAACCGGAGGCTATTACACACCATGATTAAATCCACTATCTTGTGGCTAATTTTCCCCCTATGGAGGACTGAAGAACATATAACACACATACACACACAAATATACATAGACATGCATCTCAGTCTCCCGAGAGGGACAGAGAGAAAACAGATGACAATTCATACAGTTTAGACCTCACTTCAGTGTTTCAATGGTCAAGAAACTCTAACTAGGTAACTCTCTCTCTCTCTGTCTGTTTCTGTTGTTTCAGAAAATCCTCACACAAATGTAGGAAAATGACCCATGCGTCTATGACCTATGCCTATGTGTTTGTGTGTCTGTGCTTGTGTCAGTTTGTTTTGCGACTGTCTGTGTGTGTGTGTGTGTTTCTGTGTTTTTCTGGTTGTTGGTTTGGATATTTGACATTAAGCCACATATTCCTGGCCCAACAAGACATTGTTGATACAAGCAGGATATAGCCTGGGTGGAGGGCCATTGAAATCTGTTCCATTTAGACAATCTCTTGGTTTAAGAGTTTAATTTTAACCACACATCTCATTGAAAACTGTGACAGGTTGGGCTCTTTAAATATATTTCACTAAATTCACCCATGATAACGAATGGGTTGATGATGCTTCTCTGTTAATTATAACCTCTTTGTTGTGCTCCCCGCTCTTTCACGTGGGTTTCCGAAAGTTGTTTTTGTCAGATGTGTGTTTATGTGTTTTGGGTAAATCATTCCCTTGTTTTCCCCGGGACATGCTTTAGTTGGAATCTAATAGAGTTAAAATGGTCACCTTATGTCGGTTTGAGAGAAAAAAACACAGTTTTTTTTTTAGGGCTGTGTGTACGGATGTGTGTCTAGGATGTTTCCAGTTCCCTTTGGATTTGAACTGTAAAAAAAACTACCAGCCTCCCTAATTTAAATTACTTTTTGTTGTGGGCTTACCTACTGGGATTTTTGAGATTTTTCAGTAGCCTTCTTCATATCTCTGGTTCAAATGAGAGTGGGCAATGTTGTCCCTGTCATGTTGGTGGAAGCACAAATCAGCAGAAAATGATTCAGCTCTGTCTGCTTGAACAATGCTTTGAGTTAGCATAGCGCTCCAGTGAAATGCCTGCCAAGGGTCGTGGGACTCTGATAAGTGTGAGTCAGTGATGGAGTCTCATGACTTCCAAAGGCTGTGCTGACTGGCGTCTCGAGTTTTAAAAATAAAATTGACAGGAAAGACTGTAATTTTTATCACGAACTACACACAGCATCTCATGCTCTGTGTGTGTGAGTGTGTGTATGTGTGTGTGTGACCCTCAGCTCACTTCTGGTTCTACAAAACAATAGCTAACTACTTCTCCCTATGATTCTAGTACGACAGCTTTTTTCTTCTTCGTTGGAGTTGAACTCACTGCAGATTTGGCAAATTATCATGCTATTATGTACAAATCAGACATCTAGAATCTATGTAATAGACTTAGTGAGACGACACACCAGTTCAAAGATAAAGTTTAATTAGGGTGTTTATAATACGCTGGCATGCCATTTGTTTAATTTCCTACCCTTCAATTAACCAGAATAACTTATGGTCCAATGGGGCCCTTCTCTCAGTGTTCATGTGGAAGAGTTATAACTTATTCATCGAGCTCAATGTTCAAGTGAAACCTCAAAGCCTACACAGGCTTTTGTGTTTCTATAGATTTATTGATTCTGTTTGATTTAGCCCAGAAGGCAAACACGCACACACTCACACACACACACACACGCACACACACACTCGCATACATGCATGCCTGCTCAACTTTACTGCTGCATAGAGTTGAAGAAAGAGTGAGTTTGCTTGTGTGAGTGAGTATCTGTGTCTGTGTCCATGTCTGAAACAGCAGAGATTCGCCCGTTTTCAACCAGTAGGAGTTCTCTGTGTGTATGTGTGTGTTTTCTCAGAGGGTTCTCGGAACAGCGAAAGCCCTGCCGAGGGTGTGGGGCTTTAGTAAGCAGCCAGGCAGACAGGGGGAGGGCAGCCTATTCATGGGATATTCAGCCCCACTCATGGTAATGGACAGATTTCACACCTAGCCCTCCCTGGGCTCTTACCGTGGGGCTGCATTTTTGCATTGTTTTGTTCTTTTTTTTTCTGCTCTTTTCCCTCCCTCTCCCTCCCTCTCCCCACCTTGCTGTCACATACCCCACCCAACACACACACACACACACACACACACACACACACACACACACACACACACACATGAATTATCCCTCCCTCACTCTGGAAGTATCTCCAAAGCTGAGAAAGAAGAGCTGAGGCAACTGCAGTCACACACATTCACACCCCAGCTCACTCCAGCACTCAGCAGAGGCTACTCTGAATAACACATTACTGGCCTTCTCCACTAATGTGCTCTCCCTCTCTTTACCTCACGCTCACCCTTCTTCTTCTTCTTCTTCTTTCGTCCTCTTGCTCGTGACAGCCCCCAGGAATATGACAATTAATAGAAAATGCAGTTCATGTTGTTTAGAGACAAACATGAGCATAAATAATCTGACACAAATGTGCTAAAAATGGACATGTATGCTCTTTTTCTCTCTTGTGTGTGTGTCGGTGTGTCCAAAGGTGTGTGCATGCAAGTGTATGTGTGTGTGCGTGTGTGTGTGTGTGTGTGTGTCTGTGTGTGAATGTGTGTGTGTCCGGGAGAGAAGCCATAAGCTAATCATCCCATTTCCATCGTGTGCACTGGTCTCGGGGGATGAGTAAATGCAGCGTAAAATGGCCGTGCAGAGTGTGACAGATCCGTCATTTCCAGCGGGAACACTGAGAGGAGACAGAATGTGATGGAGATTAGGCCTTTATTCTCATCCTCCCGGCGGAAGTATGTGTGTGTGTGTGTGTGTGTGTGTGTGTGTGTGTGTGTGTGTGTGTGTGCGCGCGCGTGTGTGTGTGTGTCTGTGTCTGTTTGTGTCTCTGAGTGTGTGTGCTTGTGACCACTAATACCATACTGTATGTGATGAGGTTGGTTTAGGACAAAGTACTGCATATTTATTTTAGTTCATTTTCAATTTCAATAGTCCATGCTTAATGCTTAATCATTTCAGGAAAACTCATTAAAGCTAAGCAAATGTAATATCATAACTCAGGTAAACAATATTATCTATGATTACTACAGTAAATGGGAGTTGAACATCAGCCTGGGAGTATATATAAAGGAGCCTGTATCCAGTACGTTGTAGTGACCACAGGAGATGGCCACTCTAGTTATTGACAATTCTGCATTGGTGAGCGGAAGGGCTTAATGTGCAAGTTGAATCATTGTCTTAATCATTTTTTGATGTGCGGATGTCTTGATGATTGTGGTTGTGTGATATAGTAGTTTTCAGTGTTTGTGTGGCCAAGACAGCATTAAGGTCAAACTAGCACCGGGCCACCAAAGTTGAACCCCCTATAGAGAATGATGGCCTCCAGCCAGCGTTCATGGTAAGTGTGTAATCTGCTGCTAATAAAACAGCATTTCCTAAAGCTGTGCAGTGAATGGAGCACAGGAATTGCTGTAAGGAATGAAATCTCAGCCTCACAATGCTTCCTTCCACTCAAGATCATGACAATATTTTCTTTCTGATGGTTATATTGCTTTTTTTTTTCATTCATGATGACCATCTCCCCAGCTGTCTGTGAAAAACCTGCCAGTGTGCATTGCTAGAAGAGAAAAAGGCTTCACAAGTAAATTCTAGCTTGTGTAGCTTGATTGAGAGCTTGGCTAGGTTGATATTTTTCCGTGACCTAGCTGACTGACCGTCTCAAGCTGACTACCTCATGTGATATCTCGCCTAGCAACAAGGACCAGTAACTCATGTACGTAACATGAATTTATTTTAGAAAATATCTTATGTTCTATAATCGAAACATCTCATCTTGAAGGACAATTATGTCATAAGGCAGGTGGAAATCATTCACACAGAGAGAGGTTTAAGAACTCAGCTTATGAATATGCATTTTTTTGTATACAATTGGTGTTTGTTCCATTTTGCAAGCAAACTCTTCAACTTGAATCATTTCCTAATGTAAATAATTTCCTTATACGTAATCCGAACTCCCCTGTGACTGATTCATACACTCATTCTCTTGTAACCAGAGGGGCACATTAGGGCCCACTGGAGTGATAAAAGGTTTGTCGGCTGTGCCTGATGAACATTTAAATAGCCCATTAGCGTTAGCACAAGAATGCTCTATTGATTATATGTCAGTGAGGGATCTTCAGAGCCCAGCCTGAGTAATGCATCAATTATAGACTTCCCTCTCTCCATAAGTGTGCTCTGATTGCTCTCCTCTTACTCCCTGTGTTACAAACCGGACCTCAGTGATATGGATTAGCGCTCACCGTCCGCTCCGTCTCGGGGAAACGTGGCTGCGCCGGTGGTTTTTCAGTCCAGACGGACGGACACAGATGGACGAGCGTGACAGGAGCGTCGCCGAACGATTCCTTTTACAGGCAGCTGACTTGTGTTTTCAGTCAAAACACAAACATGCCATGTGATGAGAAGCGGCTCTAAAAGCGCCCAGCACAAACAGGCCAGGAATGTCATTATGTCTCACGGAAAAAAAAGGCTAAATATACCACGGCTGTTTTCTCATCATCTGTATGAGTAATGATCATTTATTTACACTAGCCTTCGCTGCTGACTCGGTCTCTTTTGCATATAAACGTTACGTTATATGCAAAACACTGAGTGAGGGGAGGTTATGGTGTGTTTATTTAATATGGACTGATGTGTAATTTGTGTGTGGTTTCATAGTTTATGTCCTCGGGTAATTCAAGGAGGAGGCGGCAGCAGGTTTTACTGTCCTTATTTTTGTGTGGATATTCATTTTTTATTACTATATGAAAGTGAGGCATGTCTGGATAGGTTTGGTTATACGGTCATCGCTATGTCAGTTGGCGGTAGAAACACAAATAAGGATTGCTTTTAAAAGGTGTAATGTAAGCAAACGCACGCACACACACACACACACACACACACACACACACACACACACACACACACACACACACACACACACACACACACACACACACAGAGAGACAGAAAGATGTATAGAGAAAGAGAGAGACAGAGAGGACAGGAGCTAAACATTAAGGGATGCATGCCTTTCATTACCATTAAGCTCATTTAAAACAGGTTTGCCTTTGCTGCTGAACCACTTGGCTTTCTGCTCCTGTCACTTTACATTCTCATCTATCAACCCTACTGCTGTGCCTCCTGTGATGTGTGTGTGCGTGTGTGTGTGTGTGTGTGTGTGTGTGTGTGTGTGTGTGTGTGTGTGTGTGTGTGTGTTTTAGTGTGTGTGTGAGAGAGAGAGAGTGTGTGAGTGAGTGTAAGAAAAAGACACTGATATATATATATATAGAGAGAGAGAGGGAGGAAGAGAGAAGGAGAGAGAGGACCCCTACCTCTGATTGTGTCATCAGTTAAGCTTTGACTGATCTCCATTCAGATGTTAAACGATCAAACCCAACAGGCCGGGGCTTCACTGGAGAGCCACGAGCTCTCTGGTCGTGTCAAAAGGCCGGTGAGAATGGAGTGGATATCTCTGTTTGTGTTTGATGTCCCCGGGCATGGCAGAGGGGTGGAGGCCTGATCAATGAGCTAATCTGCATGACTGTGGGCCCTGTAAATATCAAATGATCATCTAATGTGGTGGCAACAAAAGCCCGATACGGGCGTCAGCACATCTATGTTTTAAGCATATCTCCATGCTTAAGTGAAAGAGTCAGTAAAGACTTGCTACACAATGAATAGAATTTCTTTTTTTTTTCCTCCAGGGGAGAGGCTGACATACCAGTGCTGATTCTGGGTTCTTATGTTTCTCACACCGTTACTGTCGAGCAGAAGGCTCTCGGCACATACCAAAATGTTGTGTAATTCTTGCACGGTACATTAATCCATGTTTCCGTTGATATGCTTCACTGTGACTCTGGCTAAAGTCCACATATGCTGTGATTGAATCCATCTGATCAAAGACATTTGATGTGTTTTAGTCACAGCTGCTAAAAGCAGAAATATAACACTTGCAATGAATGGCACCTATTCAGAAAAAAAATGGATGTGGATAGAGAGTTAAAGAGAGAGAGAGAGAGAGAGAGAGATGATTGCTATATTTACAAATGCATGTGACATTCGGTTATCTGAGTTTTCCATCTGGGATCATTTCATCAGGCTGGCTTCCACTTAAGGAAGG
>NC_137920.1:65014239-65016739 GCF_963457725.1 Sprattus sprattus
GTCTGGGATTTCTCAAATAATTGCTAGGTGTACCAGACACACATAGAGAGAGGCAGGATGTTTGACTTTCTTTGAACTGTGCCCTGATTTCTCACTCTGGTTAGGTATGCCAACGTCTAACTGAACATCTCATGATCTCCTGCCCAATTAGCTTGGAAAACCTCCTGGAGACACATGGTGAGAGTAGTGATCTGTGAGTGAGGACAGTTTTTTTTCTCTCTCCAGCGACTTTTGCATTTGAAAAGCGGTTAGATTGGCACCTAGGAGTGGGGTATATTTTGATCTATGAGCAGAAGACTGTTTAGACCGAGGTGACGGTAAAGAATATGCCACCTTTACAAACTTTAATTCAAACGAGCTGTCGAATGGAACATATGCAGCTGATGAAGTCTCCCCATGAAAGTCGATGAGGTTGTCAAGGTTGGCAGCAAAAAGTCATTAAGAGTAACTAATGCATGACTTTCAGACTGTTTTAGTGATATACAGTACTGTGCAAAAGTTGTGCTGTAGAGTGAGGATACTTTCCAAAATGAGTTTTTTTTTTACTTCTCAATTAAAAACATAAAAAAATGCAATTAACCCAAAAAGTTTAAAATAAATTAAATATTTGGTGCGGACTCCCTTTACTTCCAAAACATCATCAGTTCACTAAAAGTTCACCACAGTTGTTTCAGGTACTTTGCAGTTAGGTTGTTTCAAGCATTTTGGAGAACTTGCCATGGTTCTTTAGTGGGTTAAGTAATTCTATAAATGTAATCCCAAATTGGTCTCTGACAGTTCTGAGCTGATGGCCTTTAGTTTTCCAGTCTCCTATGCGGTCTATTACTTTGGTACTTTCTTTCTTTAACAGCATGTAAATGTCTCACTGTAATACTTGCACCGTACTGTACACAGGCACTGAAATGTATTGGGATGATTGGGCTAGTACTCACATGTGCAACCAATTGATTTGTATTAGCACTTGCACTCGGCAGATCAGTAGCCCAAATAATACACTGGTTGCCATAGAGATGGAAGATGCAACTTTAATGATGCAAAGCAACAAACAACAAACATGATATGTCATATTTGTTCGATTGTACAATTTGTATATTCAGGTGACTCATTTCAGTTGGTACCTTAGTTCATTGAAGGCCCAAGAATGTCTTCAAAAATCAGTGGTCTGTAGTGAAGTCTGATTAGCAAGAGTAGTTGTATTTAATTAAGCCTTGACTATTTGACAACAATCAACCTTATGCACATTTAAACTATATTACCAGGTTTCCACTGGGTTTAATCGGCAGTCACGAGACCCTGTCCTAACTGCCTTCACCAGAATAAACAAACACGTTTTGATTTGATCAGAGGAGTTACTGAAGGGGCCAGTCACTGGGCAGAGGATTGGTCAAACAGATGCTGCTGAGGCCATCAGTGTCAGCTCTTATCAACTCCCACCTACACGCTGTGCTCAAGATAAATGAAGGCAACAACTGGACAGCAGTAGCATTGCCGCTGAGCGTGATGGCAGCATTAGGACCAGTCAAAAGCCCCAGTTCCTGTTCCCTGTTCCCTGTTCCACCTCACCATTCTGTATAAAGTGTACGGACACAGAATAAGACAACTTTGCTTGAATCCATGCTATAAATGCTTCCTAGCACTAAGTTCACCCAATGTTTTGAAAGTAACAAGCCAGCTTTATTTCCAAATGCGTAGGTTATGGTGCATTCGAGACAGCTAAGATCACGGAATGTCCAATTTGATATTTCCCAGCTCTGTCTTTTGTTCTAGTTTATTTTTACACTGCCTCTTCAAGCATATTTTCACACATTTGAAATAGTTTTTGGACCTTTGATTTAGTCAAGGTCTCTGTTAGACACATCCATCACCACATAGCTAATTATCAAATTACTGTATGTGCCTCACTGAAGTCGGGATTTCTTAGTTTCTGAGCTGGAGCTCCGACTTCAAGAGGGCATGAGGTTTCATGATAGGTCACTCTAGACACTATGTTTTCCATCATGCCTCTGTGTCTAGAAACAGACAGAGGTGCAGCAGAGGTGCGCATATTCCTTGCCGTATGCAGAAGGAGGATGAACCAAGGCCCCTTTCTATATGTAAAGTCCTACAGTTTCCCGTGTGCAAATGTCTTTGTCCAGTGCACAGCACTAGTTTCAAATTAGATTACAAGTCAAATAGGAACAACTGAGAGAATGTGGAAGCACGGCCATCATCTGAAATTCTGTTTCAGAAGAATGTAAAAAGAAAAGTCAGTTCTCTCTCTTTTGTATTGTATTTAAAGACTGTTTGGCTAAGAATATGTTTGGCTCAGTGAAATATTAACCTAGATATGTATAGTCAAATATTTGAAACCATGCTGCAGTTTTTACCGTGTACATTTCCAGAGGTCTGCTGTAGCCTTTTGGGGAGCTCTCCTTCTTTCTCTTGCTCTCCCTCCCTCCTTCACACTCTCTCTCTCTTTCTCTCTCTCTTTCTCTCTCTCTCTCTCTCTCTCTATCTCTCC
>NC_137920.1:65021739-65026739 GCF_963457725.1 Sprattus sprattus
CACACACACACACACACACACACACACAGACACACACACACACACACGCACACACACACACACACACACACTTTCACACCCCAGCTCCCCAATGCTCACACACACATGTCATAGATACGCACAGACAGACACTCGGACATACAAAAGCCTTAGTGTAGCAAAGACAGTGGGATGACCATATGTATATAAACATGAATGTTAGCACATGAACACACATAAAGCCATATGCGCGCGCACACACACACACACACACACTCACACACACACACACACACACACACACACACACACACACACACACACACACACACACACACACACACACACACACAGACTGAGAGACAGACAGAGAAATAGAGAGAGAGAGAGAGAGCGTGAAAGAGAGAGATGTGATTGCATTTGTGGACACAGTCTTCCATTAATGCTAATTTATCTGACTGTTCCTATTGTCCCACCCCACTGTCTGCTGGCAGCTGCACCTCCAAGAGCTACCCCTGCCTTCACTTACACACTTTAACGCGCAGACAAAGCAGCTGACAATCAAACGGTGTGCCCTGCTGTCCTGGACTTCCTCTTCCGCTGAGGGGGCGGGAGCCTTCCTCGCGCGGAGCTCCAGGAGAGGCTTTTCATCCGCAGGCGTCTTCCTGTTATTGGTTGGTTTTGGCAGACGAGCACAGGGAGCGATCCACTGCTCTTTGTTCGGGAGAAGAAACACAGCAGGAAGACCACCTGGAATGCCCATCACTGGCTTCCACAGAGGAGAAGAGAGAAGAGAGGAGAAGGAAAAGGAGAAGGAAAAGGAGAAGGAGAAGGAGAAGGAGAAGGAGAAGGAGAAGGAGAGGAGGGCAGAGGGGAAATGCTCAGGTCTACACACTGATTATAAAAGAGTCTCATATCGAGTGTGAATAAATACACATTCTGCCTGTCACCTCTAAGCCTCGAAATGAAAGGGTTCATAATTTTCACACAACTTCTGGAACTTTATTGAAAAGATAAGGCCAAAACAGATGACAGCAAACAGATATAAGAGATAAATACAAATTAATTCTCATGTTTATGCCGCTGACGGTTTAGGAAAATTAACTGAATGGTTTAAATGATTTAATGAATGGTTTCCAAGCAACAGATAACTGATAAATGATCATAGTTTTTTCTTTTCTTTCAAAGGCGCAACATTGGTTTCCCACGATTTGAAGGCTTTAATGAAATATGATGTGTGTTTCTTGCCAGCATTGTTTGCACATCTCTGTGTGACTAATGGGCTGAAGTCACAGGAACTGGCTTTGTTAGTGGTCAACTGTCTGAAGAAAAAAAAAGTTGCTTGGTGGTCTTTCTTTGTCTGTTGTCCTAGATGAATGAGGGAAAAAACACATGCCTTGTTTACAGAGCTGTTTTTACACACAAAAACACATACACTCATACAACATAAGAATTTCCTTGGCTTTAAGAATTTGTGCAAAATGCTACATGCACATGTGTTACTTCTGAGACCCTATGGGGGTGGAGGGGTGGGCCTCTTAGATGAAATCCAATTGTACGTCTGAGTGGGTTTAATGGAAGAGGACACATTGTTGTGAAGTGAGTCAGAAAGCTTTATGTGTTCCTGCTATCACAGGCTGAAATAGTCTCGGAGATTTACACCTCATAATGGGAGTCTGCAGGCCATGGCATTTTTTTCAGAGGCTTCAGACTCTATTAAAACCAAATGGAGAGAAATAAGTCCCTGTTTCGCGTCTCGCGAATGAGTGAATACACACATCTGCCTCCTATCAACAACCTGTGGAGAGGCAAACACTCTATTCAAACATCAGAAAGAGAGGAGGGGAGAGGTGGAGCGGTGCTGCCTGGTGCTACCAGGTCATCCAGGCACTCTCTCACACTCTCTCTGTCTCTCTCTCACACACACACACACACACACACACACACACACACACACAGACAGAGAGATACTCAGAAACACTCACAAGTAAATACAGACATGTTCACATGATACGCTTACGTACGTACGCAAACACACACACACACACACACAGGTTTTCCTATGCCAGCACGTGTGAGGGACGTTGACATGTATCATCGGCTGAGTTCGCTCACTATGCAAGAGAAGCGTAGAGTATGAGTAATGAGAGTAAGAGTGGCTCCTTATAGTCAAGTCAATAGCCATCCAACGAGGGTGTCCTTTATCTGACCACATCTCTCACTCTTTTCTGTCTCTCTTCCTCTCTCTTTCTCTCTCTCTCTCTCTCTCTCTCTCTCCTCCGGTCCCTCTCTACCTCTCCCAGTTCATCATTCTGGCGTGGTGTGCGTGCAGTACGGGAGGTGGGCAGGCGTGATTTATACATAAATGTGGAGATCATAATGAAAACTTGGCCTGCGATGAAAGCCACTCCTGGCAGGGACTAGGGGCCGGCGCGTAAGGATATCAAAATGTAGAATCTGAGAGCCCGTTTTTTTAGTGGTCTCTTAAATCAAACAAGGAAGTCTGCGCTATCAATATATTTCTGCCGGAGTGGGGCGTTCCATCAACCCCCAAGTCCACTGTGTGACTGTGAAGTATTAATCTTCGCAGTCTCAACTTTGCTATACACCTCTTTATTTACTATAGGGGGGGGGGGGGGGGGGGGGGGGGGAGGGAAATACTCTGCGAATGGCTTATCGTGAAAATAATCAGCAGCGATATCCTCCAGGTGGAATGTATGTAGAATGGGCCAGAGCAATGGCGGCACCTAAGGCCTGCAGCTCCGGAGCCACATCATCCAATTATGGGAATATCCCCAAAGCACACCACAATTCCAGCAGCTTCCACAGCATCAGCATTCCAAGGCCATAACAGCGATATTGAGAGCAATACACCTAGGAATGGTATACATTACACAAAGCCCAGGGGAGGTGTAATCAGTCAGTCACACAAACACACACACACACACTGCTATTCACAGACACAGGCAGGGACACACTCACACCTACTGTACAGACATACATGTACACTTCACACTTGTACAAACACACACACACACACATAAGCAGGCAGTCAGACAAGCGTGTACATCCACACTCACGCATGTACATGATACATTCATACTCACACACACACACACACAGACCACACATAAGCAGGCAGTCAGACAAGCATGTACACACACACACACACACACACATACAGACACACAAAATCACAATCTCGAGCATACATCTAGTTCCTGTTTGTGCGTTCTGTCAGTAGGCACCCTGTTCTTGTTTTGAACTTCTCTTCAGGTCATGTAGCCCATATTATCAACTGCCAAGAATGTCGGAGGTTATATTTTTCCTTTTTTCAATCTGCTTCCCTCCATCTCTCTCACTTTCCGCTCTCTTTTCATACGGCCCATGGCTAAATCTGTCCACCTCGGTCCCGTCACTGTTTTCTGTCACACTGTGTAGACTTGAAAACTGTGCAAAAAAATGAAAAAATTCCCTGGATTTTCAGTGACAGTTGAGAATGGACAAGGGAATGTGTCCTGTCTCTCTCACTCTCTTCCTCTGTCACTCTGAGGTGTCTCACTGAGCCCCGTGTCTGTCTGTCCTGTGCGCAAGATCTTCACCTCAGGCTCTCTCTGAACCCCTTTTCTTTCTCTCCTCTTCTGTATGTGTGTGTGTGTTTGCATCTGTGTGATCAACCGCAATGGAACAGTGTATGATTAAATCAAATTACTGAATGAATCCCCTCTTTAAGTCTTCCTGCCAGCATCTAATTTAATTAAGCATCTCCACTTACATTTTATGTTCACTCATTTTGGCAGACTCTTTTATCCAGAGCAACTAATACATGAACATTTACGTATCTGTTTGTGTCGTTTTCTCTTGACTTCGACAGAAGCCAGAGGCTCCATGTTCCTCTGCAGAGAGGCCTAAGTCTGCCGCCTTCCAGCGACATCCATCGCCGCTGCCCTGAGCAGCAAATTATATTTATAAGCATGCAGTGTAAAGGTGTCGATGAGTGTTCCTCGGCAGTAGTGGCCTGGGGGAGAGACTGAAAAAGAGATGGGTAATGTAGTTTTTCTCTCTCTCTTGCTCTCTTCCTCTCTGTCTCCCCCTGTCCATTAGTTGGGAGGTGCTAATTATTCCAGCCCACCCGAAGTTTCCTCTCAAGTGTGCTCTCAATGGCCCTGATGAGATCCCCAAAATGGTTGCCGTGACAACGGGTGCAGGAGACATGCTGCAGTGTGGAGAGGGCATCTGGTTCCAGATCTAAGTAGTCAGAGAGAAGGGAAGAAAAAAAGAGAGGGAGTGAGAGAAAAAAAGAGAGAGAGAGTTGAAGTAGAATTGATTTGTGGAAATGCCTAATGGAGTTGTCATAATCTGTTGTTTTATTCATTGGCGACGGAGTAGCTGGTTTGGCTCTTCCAAGGTTAACGAGCACTTATGGGTTGAAATATAGAGCAAACATGTCACTGACCGTTATTCTTCACCTAATGTATATCTGCGAAATCAACTATTCCTACCTCCTTTGATGATTATAATGGACAAACTGTATAACATTGTCCTGCTGTGCTACTTATGGAGTAGCCTTAGCACTCAACCACAGAGAAGAATGACATTTTTACAATAACATATTTGTACTATATAATGTATTTTATTATACAGTTGTAAATACTTTGTACAGTATAGCTTTAACTTAAAGTTATGTTTTACGCAGCTTATCTGATCTATTTCTATGCTTGTCTCATGCTTTTGTTGTCCAAATTCAGATTCACCACGGTGACCCACTTGTTTTAGCACGGCATCCTCTTCCAGCCGTGCTTTCCAGTGTTTGATGCTCTCATGTCCCTGCTGAAGTTGGACACAGAGAATCGGAATGGACGTTGCCAAATCCTGTCTCTGTGATTGACGGCTCGTTTTTGCATCCCATTCCACGGCCAGCGGCCCCCACAGTGAGCTCAGAGACAACTCACCAAATGAGAGCTGACTGCAGGATAAGGCCCTCATTACTTAATAGAGATTTATGGGTCAGTTTTTGGCTC
>NC_137920.1:65034239-65079239 GCF_963457725.1 Sprattus sprattus
TTTTTTGCAAGAGTATTTTTCTATGTATTTTGCCTGATGGAGGAGGTCATATTGAGATGTCTCACTTCCGTACTGAATAAGAACCAGATGTGCATGTCTGGGAGTGAGGGTGTCTGTCGACTCTGTCTGAATATGATGTGTGTGTGTGAACAGCTTTTTTCATCTGCATGTGTCAGTCAGTGTGTGTGTGTGTGTGTGTGTGTGTGTGTGTGTGTGTGTGTGTGTGTGCATGAGAGTGAATATGTGTGAGTTTATATGTGTGTATGGGTATCCTCACACCCCATCATGCTGCAGACGTGACTCCTTCATTTCCTGTGTCTCGGTGTGACTCCAGGCCCAATGGGCTCCTGCAGGGACACAGGCAGTGAGTGAGACCCCATCACACCAGCGTGCTCCGGGCAGGCAGGCAGGTCAGCGTGGGCCCTTCACCTCTGGAGCAGCCACCACAACACAGCTTGGGCTTGAACCTGGATGACAGGAACAGAGACTGGAGAGAGAGAGAGAGAGAGAGAGAGAAAGAGAAAGAGAAGGGGGATTAGGAGGTCTGCCTGCTTCCCATCATCTGGGGTGAAACAACACACACTCATCTCACTCACTCTCTCTCTCTTTCTCTCGCTCTCTCTCTGTCATACACACAAAGGGACAAACACACACACATACACACACTTTACTGGGACACACCTACCCCAGCCGGATGTAATATTGGATTTGTCAAGAGGAATTATTATTATTATTCTTTCCCTGTTGCAGAGGAAATTATGTCCAGAGAGAGAGTGCGTTAAAGAGGCTCCTCGGACCAACAGAAAGCTCCTATTGTATGTGTGACCTCGACGGAGCCCAAAAGAGGACTTTTCACCCACATTCAGCACAAGCAAGCAAGCAAGCGCATTCCTCCAGCCACCGCCAAAAAAAAAAAGCACACAAACCACCGCAATGTAAAACAACAAGTTCTGTTTTTGTTTCCCACTTTGAAAATCAACAGACAAACCAGCCGTTGTTTTAATGGGGCGAGTGCCTGGCTTTATTTTTTTTCTTTGTGCGTCTTTGTGAGGAGAGCGAGCTTATTTTACAAGCCGTTTGATTCAGCCCACGGCGGAGGAGCACTTTAACATCATTACTGTTGACTTTGGAAATTACATTTCACCCTCCACGCAACGCAAACTTGTGAGAAATAGACAGAATCTCAGGGCTTCCAGAGTCAGTTTACTTATTTCAAAAAAGAGAGAAAAAAACCCTCTCTTGCCAATGACTTTTAAAATTGTATTTCGCCGAGTAGAAAAGAGCAGTGTGTTCTGCACGCAAAGCCATTTAGACAACTGTTTATTAGTTGGGCTCTGAAACTCAATCAGACAGTCTACGACTGAACTATGAATGTGAAATAATGGCTTCCATAGAACTGTCAGAGGGCCCACAACACTTAAGCTCATTACCAGCATTTTCATTAACTTTAAGCCATTTCTTGAAGTTGTTTTACCACTTCAATTTTTGCACAGGTTTTATGTTCCTGTTTTCCTTCCCACAGTCCTATTTTGGCAAGCTTTTCCTCACAGTGCTGTGCAATTTAGTGTATAAATCTGATTTTATATGGACATTGTTGACATGGGATACAAAAAAAACCATCCCGGCCCCATGTCTGCTGTAACTGTCGCTAAGTGACACTGATGTATCAGCATATAACATCATATTAAAGCAGTGGCATCCTCCCCATAAAAACACACTCACAGACACGTAGACATATGTAAATATACTGTGTTCTCTCTCTCTCTCTCCCTTATCTCTCTCTCTCCCACACACACACACAACTAATGCTTGAGAAATCAAATGAACGCCCTGTGAAAAATTGTGGAAGTGGTATTTTCCTCTCATTTAGTGCCATGGGACGAGTCTTTCATCTCTGGTAACCTAAACATTAAAAGTTCATGTAAATTCTTCTTCAGTGTTCCGAGCAAGGCCCTAGAATCCAGCAAATAACTGTGTGTTTGTGTGTGTGTGTGTTTGCATGTTTGTGTGTGTGTGTGTGTGTGTGTGTGTGTGTGTGTGTTTGTGTCACTGAGAACACAAAATCATCCAGTGACCCTCCATCCCCCGTTCTTCCCCCATATCACAGCCATCTTCCTTGATCTTGCTTCGTGGTTTTGCTTGTCTTGTCAGGCTGCTCTGCTACAAAAACATCACAGAGGGAGGACAAGAGAGTGAAGGAGAGAGAGAGGAGCGGGGGAGTTCTCCCTCGCCTCTCTTCACCAAGGATGTTTATTTTTGCCACGCTCAGCATGCATTTTAACCTCTGCTCCCCCACTCTTCCATCCTCCTTTGCTTAGGGTTAAAGGGGTCCCCCTGTCAAGTGTGTCTCCCTTGCCCCTCACTTCACAGCCTGAAGACATAGAGACGGAAGACAGGGGGATCAGTTCAATCCTTGTTTTCCCCTTACCAGTTGCTAAATGAAAGTTTGTTTATTTTGGAGTGAGCTAAGTGCAATGTATTGTGCGTTTTGTGTGTGTTTTGTGTTTCATTATAGTGCTATTGATGTTTTGTGAGAAATATGTGAAATTCAATTCTCGCGATGTGTGACGTTAAGAAGCAATGTTTTAAGTTACCTTGACAACCTTCAGTTCTAGCTTTAATTAGAGTGAAGCTAGAGAAAAGAGAAATGTTAAGAGTGTGTTCATTTCAGATCCATGGTTTATAAGTAGAATAAATTAGTAACATGACTGTTTTGATTTTGTTGTCAGAAACTTTTGATTGTGATTAAATTGGATTATAATTCCATGATTGTATGCATGTGTGTGCATGTGTGCATGACATATCTGTGTATCCATTTAGAGTGTTTTTCTATGTTATGGTACAATGTCAATCTTCAAATTCTCTCAGACTAGATTAAGACTATGAACGTTAAATAACTAAATGTAAGCAATGTTTTTAAAAGCATTCGTACATTCATTTTCACAATGACAGTGTGTTACAAGCAAAAGCATTGCAGGCAGTCTCCTATCAAATGAGGCCATGTATAAATACTCCTAATTACACCGGGGCACTTTGATTCCAGGGGGCTATTCCAGGGTTTAATTATTTTTGGCTTCACTTTGTAAAAATTTGGCTGCATGTCCCCCTGGTGTGGATCCACTATGAAATGTAAGAAGCCTTGGAGAGGAGAGAAAGAAATAAAGAAAGAGAAAAAGGGAGAGGTGATACAGAGAGACTGACAGAGAGTGAGTGAGATAGATGACAGAGGAAAAGAGGCAGACATGGAGGGAGGGAGGGGAGGAGAGAGATAGACAAAGAGAAGAGATATCCATCCTTATGACTCCCCAGCCCAGCTCAGCTCAGCACAACTCAAATCTGAGATAAGGAGGGTGATTGCGGGCTTTGGTCATCAGAGAAAATGCTGGAGAGCGTGCTTCTCTGGAAAAGTCCCCAAAGCCACAGGAATGTTCCGTGTGCCTTCGCAAACCAAAGAACACATTTGGCTTGGACGCGCACATACACCTGGGCATACACTTGGAGGATAAGGAGGCTGTTTTCGCCAATGTGTCATTCCGTCTCACCGCCCAAGGGGAATGTGTACACGTCAGCAGAAGCCCTTCTGTATGTGTTTTATGTTCTATCTATGCTACACTCTATGCTTCATGCTGTCCCCAAGAAAGGGCATCTTGTTCCCCTGTAAGTATTGAATGTCTGATACATGTGTGATAAATACGTGGAAGGGACAATTAAAGCTTGACTTTCAATAACATCACCTTGCATTGGAAAGTCAGTTATGAATGAAATCTGACTGGCTGAATTGATTGGCTGACAGCATTCTGACTGTGCTTTTTATCCAGTGATCAATGGATGAGCACCTCAGTCAGACAGGCTTTCTATGGGCGAAGAGAATGACAGGCGCTCTCCTACATTGTTTTTGTGAATTCCTAAGTCTTTGTGGTGGCCATGAGCACAGCATGGTTTTGTTAGGAGAAACCAGCAGGAAGCACCTAACAATTATGGTGCACTATTATTCTGTCCATTCAGCACGCATCATTTTCAGTCTTTTCAATTGATCTTCGTCGCAGTTATGCTACAGAGTGGACAGAACAAGTCATCGAACAAGCCATGCACAGGCAAGAAGTTTCTTTGCATCCAGGCCAAATGTACAATCCGCTCCAACCATTAAAAGAACCACAAAAGTTTTCTTTTTTCTTCTCTTTACTCTCTCTCTCTCTCTCTCCTTCCATATGCGTGAGTGTGTATGGATGTCGTGGCTCCGGCTAATAATCTTTGCCTTTTCATTCAGCGTAGCCCCAAGAACCTGCCCGTGCTCTGAAGACAAAAAAAAAAAAGAAACCCAAATTGAAAAGAAACCCAAAGCACAGTCTGTTGATTTTCTCCATATTTTCCACTTTTCCCATGAAAACCAATGAGTTGCGGTGGTGCACTGCCCGCGGCCAAAGGTGTTAACAGATTAGACCTGATAGAGCCACTGACCCGCAGAGAGCCTGGGGAGCCTCTGACTGCTTTTAATTATTTACAGTTGTCAGAGCTGTTTGCTGTGCGCCAGCCAGTGGATTTCCGCTGGCCAATGAGAGCCCGTGCTTTTTGGAATGAATGAGTGTGGGATTTGGAGTTTTTTTGGAAGAGAGAGGAAAATATTTTGAGGAGGAGAGAGAGGCGTCCTTCCGGCGTGATATGTGTAGGGGAATACACACATGGATGGACGCGTGCAGACCCACACACACACACACACACACACACACACACACACACACACACACACACACACAAAGGTGGTCGGTACCGGGTGGTCGCGATCTGCTCTGGTCCATAATGAAGCCTTTGTCTGGCAGAGGGAGACTTTGGCGTGCTCTAGGACTTTTCTGTAAGGATCATTGCCTCGCACAGTGTTTCTCAGGGCTGGAGGAGGGTCACATTGTGCAAGAGTCCGACAGAAACAGGCGAGCCAGTTTAAATAAATAGCCCAACATCCCTAAGCTATCAAACACACACACACACACATCCCAAATCTAATAAGAAATATACACACTGCGCTAGGTTGCCAATCTCTGAGGCATTTGAACACACACACACACACACACACACACACACACACTTTAACATTCTGGAGATACCAAACAAACACTCAAGTGGCCTGGAGGCTTTAGTTGGTTCTTCTCCTTCCCCTCCTGTCTGTTCTATGATGTTGTTGTTACTAGACTCTAAGTCTGATGAAAAGTCGATCTCTTTTCATCTGTCTTTCTCTCTCTTTATCTGAAATAACATAAGAGCTGAGGTAGCTCTCAGGCTGGAGGAGGTTGACCAGTAGACTCAGCTTTTCTGACTGTTTACACGAGTGGGTTGTTATTAGCTTGGCCGTCCGAATCAAAGCAGATTGCGGGCATTGGCCTTGAAAGCAAGTCTGCGATTACTGGCTGTGCTGATGCCGACATTCCAGCTTTTTCCAGAAATGTCTCAACGTCCCACCGAGGCTTGGTTGTTTTTGAGGTGGCCTCGTTATCTGCCCCTGATTTTTTGAACGCGACAATCGAATGATCAGGCCTCACTAAATATGCACCACAAAAGGAATATACGCTTAGGGCTATTTCGATCCTATACATTGAGCTAGAATAAAAAAAAAACAGCCATCATGTTCCAGTCCTCTCCCTTTCTCACTCTCAGATGTGTGAGCCAAAAGCAGAAACTGGAAAAGGTAAATACACTGATAATTGGCAGCACTCTTCCTGCCTCTACATCTGTACAAGCAAAAGGTGCTAAAAGATTTTTGGTCTAGGGGTGGGGGCACTTGTGATGAATCCGTCAACGCAGGGGGATCAAGTGGAGAGCCCGTGGCGTCGTGGTTTTAGGAGGGGGGACGCAGGGGGGGGCCGAGTTCCCGGGGAGTTCTCGGTTACTCGGGTGCAGGGCACGTGCGGAGGAAAGGCGTGCTCGCCCAGAGAACATGCAGCGTTGGGTTTCAACTCTCCGCAGTGCTGCGGTCTCTCAGTGAAGATGCCCCAGGCTGCCTAACCTTGTTCTAGCTCTGGCCCTTTGGCTCTGGCACAGAAGCTTCTGGATTCAGAACATTTGCAGAGAGTTAATTCTCCCTGAGAAGGACAGAAAGAGACTCTCAAGAATATTGCCAGAATATATATGTATATGATATGTATATGTACGTATATGTATATATATATATTACATACATATACTGTATACATATAAAGATACTAAGATTGCATTTTCCTCCAAATGTCTATGTCTACTTTACTATTATACCAAATCCTTTATTTCAACATAATTTATCATATATAAATGTTATTTAAAAATGCATTTTTTTGGGGTGTCCGTTTGGTAATAGTACTAGTGTGTGAATAATGGGATCTGGAAGGCTGATTGGCTGACCCAATGTGGGGCTGCTCTCCCTTTAAGCAGCAAGAGTCCTATTCATACAACCTTCTGAGGAAGTAAGCAGGGCAAAAAACATCATCACCACGGAAGTATTGGGTTTACAAGATCACCACACACACACACACACACACACACACACACACATTAGGTCATCATCATTTGACAAGACATCTGCATCAGCTCCTTACTGGGAGTTCTAAAAATATAAAATAAAATACAGAGCATCTGCACAGCTATGCAAACACATTGAATCATTGGCAAATAAAAAGTGTGACTGTTTGTCTATGTGTGTTTGTGTTCGTTCTGTGTTTTGGGAATGGAAGGTCCCCCCCCCCTCCCCCGAGTGTGTGTGAATGTGTGTGGTCAGTGTAGCGGCGAGGACACAATGACTTTCACACACACCCTGCGGCATGACTGTTCTCTGGCTGTGGAACGTCATCGGTTCTGACAGTTCCTGGGTGTGATGTAGCTGCAGGTGTAGCCTTTCCTAAACCCTCTCTGTGTGTGGGTGTGAGTGAGAATGCATATGTGTATGTTTGAGTGAGAATTCATATGTGTGTGTGTGTGTGTGTGTGTGTGTGTGTGTGTGTGTGTGAAGACATGCAAGCACGTGTCTCAACTGCTCCCACATGACTCGAGCGCCTTGTCTCCCCCAGTTACGGCGCATGTGTGTGTGTGTGTGTGTGTGTGTGTGTGTGTGTGTGTGTGCGTGTGTGTGTGAGACTGCGCTCCAGAGGCCTGTGATGTGGAACGCTGCCTGGCCTGTCACAGCTCCCTCGTCTCATCCCCGGCTCCGCGGGCGTTTCCATTCATGGAATACCAGCGGACCCTGAGATCCAGAAACACGGACGTCCTCCGGTCCCACAGTCCCATTTTCCACCAGTCCAGCCTAGGCTCCCAGCCACAGAAAAGCCTGACACGCCGTATAACGCAGACACCACAACACATTCAAATCGAGCTAATTGACACGGAATGCTCACATGACGTCAGCTGAACGTTACAATAATGGCAGGTCTGCTGAGGCCAAGACACACACACGAATGTGACTCAGTAAGATCAAATAAGGCAACACAAGGTTAGGAGTTGACCGTTTAACAATATACACTAAGCCTTAGGCCCATTCAACTTACCTCAAATTAAACTTAAACTGAATATAAATGTATATACTGTATCTCAAATCATGACTTTATTTCAAGACTGAAATGGGACATTAAATATGGTATTTCTTTCTTGGTTTCGATTTCAGTAGTGAATATTTTTTTATCTAGAGAGATTTGAGTACCAATCCTCCACAATATATGGAAGAGTTTGAAGAGAGATAAATCTTTATTACAGAAAAAAATCTTTGGAATATAGTGAGAGCATAAAATAGGTGAATGCAACATCCACTGGTTTCTGGTAGGTCATATTTCCTTCTACGGAGTGGAGCATGTCCAATTGCTTCACAGTTTGACCCACAATATGCCGGACACTCAATATCCAAATCGGTAGCAATTAATTACGACACATTTAGAATGATTGGCTTAAAAAAAACTAACAACAGGGTATGTATTGAATAAAAAGATCATTGTTTGAAGAGCTAAAATGTGTTGTGGATTAAATTACAGACATTTTCTTTAATTCCACTGATGTAGCAATACTTACAATCACACATGAGATACCATAATTATCCCCCTATGCAGTAGGACATGAAGGCCCTCTTTGGAGATGGTCACTGTTGATTAGAACACATTTAATCAGGACACATTCAATTAAAATGCTGAGTGCAACCTGATACAAAAGAATAAATCAAGCAGCAGGCTTCACTCTTTATATTAATCAGAAATCCTGAATGATGTCGATTTGTGTCTCTGCATGAATTTTATAATCATCATTCAGGTTAATTTATTTGGTGAATTAATCAAAACATTTTTTTTTTTAATTTTCTTTATATTGCCAGCTCTTTATTTTCTGAATTACACAACAGGGTCAAAAACACTATTTTGCTAGTTAGAACAGAGAAGAGAATGATGGTAGTACTGTACTGTGCCCCTATCTCCTATGCAACTCTATACACTGTAAGACATGATGTGAAGTGTTTGGATATCTGCATAATTCAAATGTAGTGCTATCTATTCAGAGAACTCAATTATATCAACATTTTAAGGATGTCTTCATATTATAAATATATCTCTGATAAACACAAACCTTGTACAAGTTTAACCTACCTGATCACAATGGAAGAGAGCAGACAACATTTCAAAACTGCATTTGCCTTTTTCACTGATTCAAAACCTCTTATCTGTGCATGAGTTTGCTCATCTGGTATAATAGACTACATTTTCTCCTCTTTCTCATTACCAGTTCAGGCGTGCATATTTATTTATTCCTCATCTTTGAACTGAGGCAAGCTGAGTACCCCGCTCCTCTGTTTCCCAGCACAAATGAGATTCTTCTGAAATGAGCTTGGATGCGGTGTAGCTCTGAACGGCATCCTAATGCGCTTTGTTCCACCCAAATGACTGACAGTATGTGCCTAAGTTAGACAAACTACGGTCTCGAGCCTTAGTCATTATTAATAGAGAAATGGGAAAGTTTCTCAAAGAGAGAAAAACAAGTAAAATGAGAGGGCCTCGTCTGATGCACATGGGCCTAAAATCCTCCAACTAAGAGTGTGTTTGTGACAGTGAGTGTGTGTTTGTTTGTGTGCATGCATATTCTCTCTCCCTCTCTACATCTACACATCAGTCACTCGCACAGACTAGTGTTTATGTCCTGTTGACGTGTCCCCCTCTCCTCGCTCTCTGTCATCTGCGCGCTCCAGAGCGGCCTAAAAAAGGCCCGGATGATTATGCTTGCGTTTCTCTCCAAAAGCCGCAGACCAATATGACGTGTTTTAAAATACATAACTGCAGTCTGCGCCAGAGAAACGAGAGGCAAAAACTCTCTGTGCCTGCCTGATCTGAGGTCGGGCCGCCCAACCCCTCTGCTGCCACCTAACGGCCTGCTCACCACGTACAAGCATATAAAAATCCTTTTAGGGGTTAAGGGATCGGTTTCATAGGATATCAGATTCCTTTTTGTGTATTTTTTTTTTGTGAAAGACAGGAAGACATGCTCAGTTATAGTGCGATAACACCTGGAGGTGTGTAACCGTTTTAGCAGATATCCTACATTCATTCTGCTGACACCATTGTTTCAGGGCCCTCATGCTGCTTCATATTTTAACCCTCTCACCAGGAAATGTATGTCTTTCTTCGTATGTGCATGGCCAGAGGATTTTTTTGGGGGGGGGGGGGGCTGGTTGGTATGTATATGAGAAAGACAAAGAGAGAGGTTTTGTGAATGTGTCTGTGTGGAGGCATGTGAAAGGTTGAAGATAGTACATGTGCCCCAGACAAAGGTATCTGATAACACAACTAAACAAAGATATGTAGTGGCTCTCATTATTGTAAATGTGTATGTCTGTGTGGAGGCATGTGAAAGGCTGGAGATAGAACATCCACCCAGACTAACACGTCTAAAAAAATATATGCAGTGGCCCTAATTATTGGAAATCAAACACAAAAAAGTAACATGTATTGTTGTCTGTTGTATGTTATATTGTCTCTGGATTGACAGTAGTGAAATGACAAATGCAAATACTTGACAAATACACTGGACTCCTAAAATGTACCCAAGGACTACTGTTGGCCTATTAGAAACGCCATGAGGCAGCAGAATAATACGACAAACCCAAAATGACATGTCAAATTACAGCGATTTCTACTGCTGTGGCCATCCGATCTGATCTGCAAGCAAAATATTGCTGACAGGCTGAGTATTTTTGTCTCGGAAAGCCTGAGAGCTGACACACAATGAGAGAGAAAAACAACCTCAAAACGGATTTGGGCAATGCTGCTTTTAACAAAGTTCTGTTTTACAAGTTATGATTGCTTTAACTTGGCTATTCACTGTCATAAATTAAGATCTGCCTTTTTCGTCAGATTTTTAAAGGATTCATTCTTCTCTTAATAGGGTATGGAGTTATCTTCCTTGTTTTTAGTTCAATTCTTTACTATGACAGGTTTGTTTAAGCTATATGTCATTTAAGCTGCTAATTTGTATACAGTACATGATAAAGTGCTTATTTTAAATACCGTTACTGACCATATGGGCTAGTGAAGGCAAAAGGAGTGAGTTCAAAAATGGAAGAAGAAAGGAAGAGGGATCACAACCTCTCATGATGTAAGTCTCAATTATTCTGCCTGATGGACAGTACAACTTGTGCTTTTTCACATTTGATCCCTGACATCCTGAGGTCACCCCAGGAATGTGCTGAAGGGCATGCAACTCTCCTTATCAACGTGTATGTGTGTGTGTGTGTGTGTGTGTGTGTGTGTGTGTGTGTGTGTGTGTGTGTGTGTGTGTGTGTGTGTGTGTGTGTTTGTGTGTGTCTGTGTGTGTGTGTGTGTGTGTGTGTGTGTCTTTGAGCGATAGAGAGGGTATTTTTACACGGTCTCAATACTCTTAATAGATCCAAGGAAAATGATCTCACATTGGATCTGAGGACTTACACCACCTCAAGAAAACAGGACACTCTAGCTTAGCTTGACACTAATACATCTGTCAGACAGGTATTGCGGTCAGTTATCAGTTTGAGGCAAGTATCACACTGGTCTCAAAAGGATTAACCTTTGAACTGTAACCTACAACCTACAGCTTGCCATGGGTCATGAGAGAGGTCATAACGGACAGCCTCAGACTGAGATAGGGAGATTGACGACTGTATGCGCACGAGGAAAAGCAAGATTTATTGATTTTTTCCTGTCACCATGATACAGGGACAAATGGTCATTGATCCATGACTGCTTACACTTCTTATTGCTGTCAATGAGTGGCAATTTATGTCAGTGAGGTTGAATTACTGTCACAATAGACTCACACTGATATTAACCAGATCCTGTAACTGTTAATGCTACCATGAGTCCTGAAAAAACATCACAGTTTTCCACCTTTTCTGATGTAACTGCTCAGTGAAATATTAGGGTGTATGTCTCAATTTTATTTACATTTTCAGTGTGCCTTTTGGTTGGCAACAAGAGCTGTGAACAGAAAGCAGAGCTGAAATGTTACTCTAAATCAATGACAGAACTCGAGACTCCTGACATCTTTTTTGACCACTGGAGTTTGGTAACATGGCCTGTTGATCTGTGTACTGTGGTTTTATTACAGAAATCTAAGGAGTCTGACACCGGAGCCTATCTGTTTTCTGACAGGACAAAGGCGCAGGTTAACGCAGTCACTCACACCCCTCTGAGGTGTTAGCTTCCTCTCTTTCAGCGCAAACATACCATCTCTGAACCTCTCTCCCGCACTCTTTTCTCATTCATTCACACCTTTGGCAGAATCAGTTACGCCCACTTAAGCCTTCCGTCAGCGCAAAGGAGAATCCTCAAGCGTCTTAGACACACACACAGATACTTGTCAGCAGCTTATTGTTTCAAAGGAACAGAAGTCTGTGAGAGAGGAAAAAAAACACTCTTCTCACAAAGCTTCCTTCCTCTTGACTCACCACCACGTTCCAATACGATGCTTGAGTGCGGATCATCTCAAGTCTCTTTTTCAGTCTGTCTCTGTCTCTCCCCACATCACTCTCCTCTGAGGATGCTAAGTATCCATTATCATCCTCTGTTCACCACACCACAGATTATCACAAACTCCACAGTGACGGTCTCTAGGGAGCTAAATCATCAGTTACTCCCCTCACTCTGGTTTCAGATATATCCAAGCCGAGGACCCACACGCACAATTCAATAAACACACTGAGGCGCAATAAACTCTGTTTACCTGTGAACACACAGAAAGGATTATGGTGTCACGAGGAGCAAAAAAATCCTAAACCAACACCTAAACCAATCTTCCTGCTTCTCCCGGCATTTGTTTTTCCTTCGGGCAAAAGGGGGCCGTGGGATGTAGCCGCCACGTCATTCTGCTGAGTTGGCGTCGCTGTCGACTACAAATATTTAATTTAGAAAATGATTAACATTTTCTGCTGGGTGCAATTTCCTCTCCTGTAATGAGCGCAGTGAGGGCCGCACCTTCACGTTGCTCTGTGCCTCAGCCTTTCGGGCACACGTAAGCACCAAAGGTCACCTACAGCCCAGTTCACGTCCAGCAAGCGATGCTGTGCTAACCCCGGCGAGGCCGCGCTGAACTTCACTAACGGTGGTCGGGGTTTATCGCGCCACGGTGGGCCAATGGATCTGGTTGCAAGATGAACAGCAAACATTAATGCCGGGTATTGGTTTTGCACATGCTACTTTCCGCAGCCTTTGCAGGTCACAGGAACTTAATTGAATCTCCAGACTGAAATAGTTGTGGTGTGGAAAACGGGAAAGCGCCAAAGCTAGCATTCTGCTAAGTATTGCCGCGATCCGGAGATTAGCATTAGCGGTCAGACAATGACTCAAAATCATATCAGAAGGCTCTAACTGATTGTCATTAAACTTTTCCACACCATTCCATTGCGAATGTAACTGTGAAAGTACGTCCTGAAATGTCCTCTTGGCCCTTGCCTGTCCTGTTACACATAGCACGCAAATACAACACATGCATTAGTATAACGTTTCCAACTTCAAAGGCATAGGGATATGTCATCTTCGCCAGCGCTGGGCAGGTTGCCCTCTCTCCCACCCCCACCCTCACCCCCGTCGCTCTCACCCTTCTGATGTCGACTGCTCTGACTTTGAAAGTACGAAAGCAGGGGAGGTCATTCTGCATATATGTCACAGTCTCCTGTTTCAGAGCATGGTCCAAGTTTGATAGGCTGCCGTCCACAAACACTACATCAAAATGACGCAGGAGAGGGAAAAAAAAAAACATCACAAACTCAAACAGTCTAACAATAGAGGCTCTGGGGCAACAGGGTGCTGTGAAACGGCTAAATGTGTCTGAGGGGAGAGAGTGGAAGAGGGTGAAGGGGTGCACAACAGACTTCACTGTGCAAAATTATACCGTAGAAAAGCAGTAAAAGATTTTTTAAACTAATCCATACTACTAATTGTAATTCTCCATAATTTCAGTAAAACTCAACAAAAAATAACATTATGTTTCAATGAAAGTGTACATGAGTAACCCTTAAGACATTAATTGGTCCACTTGAACTCCCAAATATCAAGATCATACTGGTACATTACTTAAAGTGTGTCTCCATCTAGTGGCAAGATGAGTAAATGAGACCCTTGGATATTGGCTAACTCATTCATTATTAAAGGTGCAATAAGGATCAATAGCTATTCGCTAAAGGTATGCTAGCAGCTAAAACTAACGAAATCTCTTGAAATGTGCTGACTTTGACATTATGACAAACTAGTTACTCAACGACTGTCCTTACACAGTCAACATCAAGCAAGTGCAACACAAGACTAAGCAAGACGGCAAATACGCTACTTACTAGATCGGCAAAAGGTAAACAAGTCAGGTCGGCGGGCTGCGACAGGTGAAACTACAGAACGCAGTTATATGCCTATCAACCCTGCTATGCCAATGGCACCGACGCGATTCTCCATATTAAATGTCATTGTAGCGTCCCAATTTTTTTAAAGCTGTTATTTTAAGGTTAAACTGCTTATCCTAACCCTAATCCTGAAGCATAATTGTTGCATAATGCACCTTTAACCAGTGCAAAGTTGTTTTTTAGAACAAAACAGTCAACGCAATAGTGTCAGAGAGACACTGCCCCAAAATGTCCTCATTGCTACTGACTAATGAAAATTGTGGAGAAAGCTGAAAGAGACACTGGGAATTGCTCAATCTTAAATCAGAGACAAATGGCTAACTTTTAATAACCTGCCACATTGCACATTCAAAAATCACTCAATGCTTTGAGTACATTTGGAAATACCAAAACAGGATTGATGAACTCAGTATGTGGATGTGGGCATATTATTAATGATACTTTGCCATCTAGTGGCTCAAAGCAATCATCCTAAAATTATGCCAGTGTCTTTTGATCCGTCATCATAGAGGGCTTTTTCTTTGCAGACTGTCAGATTTTGCTGATTGAGGATCACAGTTTTGAAGTGTGTTGCTTCGGTTGCGTGGATAACAAACAAAATGGCAATCTTTACATAAAGGCTAAATCGGAGTCACTTATGTCAGACAATGAGTCAAATAAAATTTGAAGTCACGATTTGATTTTCATTGATTCAAAACACTGCCAAAGCAGATTAACTGTCGAAGACATCACAATATCTCATTCTCTGCAATATAAGCTGACAAATCAATATACTTAGAAAGAAATGGATATAAAATAACAGTGCACGATGTTTTCTTCATAACATGACATTTGTCAGCACACTTATAGACCTTTTCCTCTGACCACTGCGGTACGGTATGGTTTGATGATAGAGTACAAGACATTTGAGCATTTGTGTGGTTTCCAATCTAAAGAAGTACCCATGAATGTAGGCAGAGTCGACAGCAGTTGTGGTGTGGTAACTTTAGCTCATTTGACTCGCAAAACAACAATGGAGGAACACAAAGGTTTAGTGTAATATTGTGCGTATTTCTACACACATCTCTCCCAATATTATTAAGAGTATTCAAAGATCATTCAGAAGGAACAGTTGAAAGCTAGTGTTTCATGTAGAGCAGCTGTATGTAAAAATAACTTATGGTTTACAAGTAAAATAATGTATACAATGTCAGTGGTCTGGTGTCTTTTTTAGAGGAAAGACAATGTAATGTTTTGGCAAGCCAGAGCTGTGGGACAACCCACCACAACCAGGCCTCATCTCCCACTAGCCTCCAACACCTGACTGCTTTTCCCTGCATCACCTTCTCCTGTGGATGCCATATGAGCTATGGAAGCTGTACATAGTGTGTCACAACCATAATCGCTTTGTATGGCGGAAAAATAACTGCTGCCTACTGTAAAATTTGGTGGAGGGTCCGTCATGATATGGGGCTATGTGGCTAGCACAGGTACTGGAAACATTTTTTAAAGTTGAGGGTCGCATGGATTCCATCCAGTATCAGCAGATTCTTGGGAACAATGTTCAAAACTCAAGATATGTGTGGGTATGTTTTAGCAGGACAACTATCCGAAGCATGGTTCAAAATCTACCAAGGAATTCATGCAAAGGCACAGACACAATGTTCTAGAATGGCCATCCCAGTCCCCAGACTTGAACATCATCGAAAATTTATGGAATGATCTGAAGCAGGCTGTCCATGCTCGGCAGCCATCAAACCTGACTCAACTGGAAACATTTTGTTAGGAGGAATGGTCCAAAATAGCCAGAATTCCATATATTCATTGAATATATAGACTGTAACTTGAGAACAACAATGAAACAACGAAACATGTGAATATGGAATATGGAGTCTGAATGTATTGAATTCAATTTGAGAATATGGAATGAGGAAGTCTGAATATATGTCCTGAAAGTTTGCAATATTGAATGACATCAGATGTCATTAAGACACTGACGCCATAGTGTGTTTGGCGTGGAGCAGGTGTGTCAGTACGTCTGACTGCAAGAAATCTCATAATAACAAAGACAACGATTATTCACGGTTTCACCGTGGCCGAACCTCACAGTTCCTGCTCATCAGGCAAACGTTACTTGTATAGTACTTGTATAGAGTATATTGTGTGTCAGGTTATGTTACCCTGTGTCATTTTGTGCATCTGACAATAAAAAAAGAGACTTGTAACGTTAATGGGGAATGAAATATGCCTTCCACCTCACCTGTTTACTCAAAAGGGCCCAAGATAGAGGAGGTAAGACTAGACTCGACAGCATTGTTGGTATTTTAATTCATCAACAAATTGATCAGCAAAAGCCAGAAATGTAACAACTAAATAGGCTATGGTGAAATATGAAGGTTACTACATTTTTCTTCTCTCAGAGGTGGGTAAGATTAGAACGCATTATGTGTACTTGAGTTTTTTCCCCCCAATATATTGTACACATATGTAGTTTCTCGAAGATGATACCAAAAAAAAATCAAGACACAGCTCCATTTGATCTTGTTAAGGCTTTTGCATGGTTATCCAACTCACCTCGTACGACTTCACGAGAGACACGCCCTTTCTAATCGGATGATCGTACGACTCACCTTTACCTGCATGGTTCTACGAGGGGCTGTGGAGATTACCATCGGCTTATTATGATGTTACAAGGCCATTACATCATCATCAACAACAACAACAGTAGAACTATAAAATAAGAAATCGTTTGTTTTTATTCAGTTTATTTTCCGTTAATGATCAGAGGCTGTTGTTGTGAAATGAATGACTAACGACAATGGCCAAGCTGGCGGTTATTGCCGAATGTTTTCTATTATTATACCATACAAACAGTTCTGCTTTTTTACGTCTACAGGTTCTTTTACAGTTGAATCATTTACACTGCATGCTCTGCTAGCTCAAACACAAAGAGGCTGTTCGAAAACCAAGAAATGTTTTTATTATTGCCATTAGACCACGTCTCCGCTTTATATGCGGCGAGAGCCACGATAGAGCAAGGAAGAAGGGAGATGTCGGTTTTCCTCCTGCATCGCCGCTGGTGCCCTTCATAGTTTTTTTCATTTGTACAAACTTGTCCCTGATCTTCATCCAACTCCTAATGCACTCCTGGACCTCCAGCCCCAGGTTCCCAGTGATCTCTCAACTATTTTTTAAAAACGGCGGTGCCGTCATATAGGGAACGAAACAGGAAACGTGATTTTAGCCAGGGGTGTCTGACAGCTCGGATCGGATAGTTGAGAAAATTCGAGCGGTGCTCCAGAGGCCATCCGAGACCCTCGGAAGGCTGTCCAAAGTGCTCAAAGGTGTGGTCCCACTTCATGCCTTCGTGCCTCGTTAGATCGGAGAGCACGGTCAGATAAGCATGCGGACCGCTTTACACCTGTTAGGCATATGTACTATATTCCAACGTGAGGTTATGGCTGCTGCTTGCCCTTTGGGTGCCTAAATGGAATTGCTTTATGGAATATGGGCATTGAATTTCGTTCAATGTATTCAGACTTTCATTCATTGTATTCATAGTTTTCAAACATTATACATATATATATATATATATTATGGCATGCCGTTCAGGAAATTAACATTTGAATATACATATACAAAAGGCTGAATATATATACAGAAGTCTGAATATATATACAAAAGTCTGAATATATATACAAAAGTCTGAATATATATATATAAGTCTGAATATCTATACAAAACTCTGAATATATATATACAAAACGAAGTCTGAATATATATACAAAACTCTGAAGCGCTCAATCCGTCTGTTTCCGCCATATTGGATTGAGCGCTTCCTATTAAATCAATGGTACCAAAATGTTTGTAATTACGTATTTTCTGCTTCATGAAATACTGCTTTTCTGTTATATTGTAAAATTTAGACATTGATTCCTCACTAGAAAGGCAATAATAACACGTTTATTTTACACCGTTTGACTTCACGAAGGATATTTTTAGAGGCAATTCTCCCCATTGAGTTTGACTGGGGTCTCGTCAAAATCTTCGTAATTCCTTGTTTTCTGCTTCATGAAATACTGCTTTTCTGTTTTATGGCTCAAATTAAGCATTGATTTCTCGCTAAAAATGCAATAATAACACGTTCATTTTGCATTCATTTTTGTACAAACACACAGCAAATAATATATCATTCTTCATCTATGAATGACAATGACAGTTATGACATTATTGCACACCACATTATGTTCTTGACAGCCACCGACTTTCAGCTTTGGGGTAGAAAAAGGGGTTACTCATACCTTTTACACACTTTACAGTGTATAAGGTACTGTTATGTTTGATTGAATATTACCCCAAAAAAAATCATAACTTGCCTGTAAGATGTGGTACCAGCAAAGCAGCGTGATTATTTGGAAATGGCATTGATAACAGCTAAACTATCATGAATACTCTGATGAAAATAACGTAATACATGAAAATATTGGCCAACAAGGTTATATAATCTTTTGGTTTTCAAATACATTGCCAATGACCCTGTAAGCCACGAGAACTACTCATCCATGGTAATCTCTCACAAGAAGAGTAAAGGGAGTTGACATTGCTATAAATTGTCACTGTCACTGCTTCTGGCCCATCTGTGGCATCACATGTGTTCTGGACAAATAAAGTGACAGTGTCCATCCTGAGTGTCAGTGTCTGTGTTCATCATACATTTGCTATGCAATAACAGGACTAACTTTCCTTGTCTTGAAGCAATTCAAATGAAAATATAGCTGTAAGCAGCAATGGGGTGGCCAAGCAGGTCAGATGACCCAGAAGAAACTTTGAACATCCTCAGAAGAGGGTTCCGAGTACACGCGGCAAGTTTGCTGAGATACGACACAAATTTCTGTTTGGCGGCTCTGCTGCTGATTTCGATTGGCTGTACCGAACAAACGGTTTCGAAAATCTAAAGTCATTTTGATAGTTTGTGTGAGGATTGCATTGACTATATACAGCTTGACTACAGATAGCTAGCGACTGTGGTGTACCTGGCTTCCTTTGCAGTCTCCCTAAACAGAGAATCAGAGACATGATAAGCTCGTCGACAAGCTTGTTGCCTCTGACGTTGCAGTTGCCAGGACACCAGCTTATCCTAGTGAGTTATTCTCAGTGCTGGAAATCACAGAGTTCAGTTACTGGGTAAAAATATAAGCATTTTCTTCTGTGGCAAGCGGTTGTCAGATTTTGCCCAAGTTTAAACACCTGTAATTGAGTCCTGTTTTGACATGTCAAGGTGATGACATGTCAAAGATAATCTGTGCCAAATTTGGTGAATATTTGATATTCACCAAAAACGTTTTATTCATTCATTCAAAATGGTGGCCACATCAATTCAGCTGGTATCACAATTTATCATGTCAGACACGGGATCGTTTTGAAAATCAAAAACCATGTGAAAACGTTTGTGAGGCTTGATCTGAAGATAATTGTTGCCGCTCTAGGACCTCACTTCTTCAGACAAACAAACTTAAGACAAACAAATCAGTTATTGGTCAACACACAATACTGCCTATTGTAGTGCCCCCCTAGAAGCCAAATGACACTACCTGTCTCAGACCTCTTAATTAATAAGAGGGTCCTGAGTCCATACACCAGGTTTGGAGTCAATGCATCAAAGATTGGCTAAGATATGACCTCACTTCCCTTTTGCCAGCTGTAACTAACAAACGGTTGCGAAAATCAAAAACCATGCGAAAACTTGTGAGGCTTGATCTGAAGATAATCTGTGTCATATTTTCTTATTACAACGTCCCCTAGAGGTCAATTGGCATTATCTAGTTTGGACCAGTTTTAGCGGCTTCGTCGCCGACTTTGGCTGTAACAAACCATTTTGAAAATGATTGCGACCATAATACTAAGATACATAAGATTTGTGGTCTGAATATCATACAAGTAGGGGAATTGGGACAAAGCTTTAGGCTTGTCTTACTACTGTTAGTTGCTACTGGCGTTGTCATTTGTTTATTGCGATGTAATAGTATGGAACAGCAGAGACATTTTTTTTTAAATTAACATTATTATACGGCTCTTCAGAATGTTCCAAAAAGTACTGTTGATTTGAATGGGCCATCCCTACGTCATACCCAACCCATACATTAATTCCTGCTAACATACCGCTGCGAAAAGATAATGACCGCTGTCATTGGCAACGGGTTTTGTGCTTCTAATTCACCTCTTTCATATCATTCCGCCAGAAGTCCGGTCATTTTAACGTAACAGACTCATGGTAATTTGAAGTCGTGTTTATTTCTATGATTTGAAGTCAGCAAGTAATGGGTTGCTATGCAACACCTGAAACTCCAAAGTTCTATTTGCTTGAAGAACTATTTATTTCTAAACGGGACTCATGAAACGGCAACTAGATCATTAAAAAGAGGTATGTTGGAGGAATGTCTTCTATCGTTTTTGGCAAGTAACCGTATAATAAGCGGGATACGCGTCGGGGTGTTGTTCGCCCCGTCGGGAATTATTTTTGGAGAATGACCTCCGGACAATACATTATCCCTTACTTATCAATGGTTCACATTGTACATTAGTTACAAAAAATATTATTTCTACTTATCTTTTCCAATGATTAACATTCAAAACAATTTAAATTAAAACACATTTTTACTTTCATTTGTTTTGAAAAGTAAAAGATTAGTGTTTTTAACAAAGTATTAAATAAACGCTACAATCAAGCTTAAGTAACAGTTGTGTTCTCCAATTTCCAAATACAATCCTTATGAACTTTGTTAGATTGTGAACTCATTCTGTGACACAGATTTTCAACTCACTTTGTGATATAGCACAGAGTAGTATCGGTCAGGGCCGGGCTGGGGATGTGAACCCTGGCCGCTAGTTCTCTGGTCCAGAGAGAAGCTCACTGAGCTAATGAAGGTAGGACCCAGGCTCAAGGTCCTTGCAGGGATTGATTTTTTTAATCACTTTTCTCAAAACAGGGAAAATCCAAAGACGCAAAAAGGAATAGTCCAAAAGATTTACAAAGACTGACAAAAAACTGGAACTAGCAAACGTGATTAATCTAAAAGCCTTGAAAGACTAGAGAGCCGAGGGACTCAGAAACATGAAAGCTAGAACCCAGTACTGACCAGAATACAAACGATTAAGTCACCGAGACGAACACAAAAAACAACTGGGTATAAATACAACACTTTATTGGTCATGTGACCAATTAACTAACAAACATACAGGTGGAAAAAATGAAAGGAAAACAGACACAGGAAGTAAACAAAAGCACATGTACAGGCATAACAAACACAGGAAGCACATGTACACGCATAACCACACCACCAGCTTTTCTAGTTGGTGGCCTCTAGAGGCCCGGAGGTCCCAACTCATGACAGGGAGGTCGTGGAAGTTGTGACACTGGTGACCGTATCAATTTAAAAAAAGTTCACTAGTTTTACGTACACTAGTTTGCAAAAGGAAAACATTTCCAACGTTTTTTTTTTTCAACATTGATTTGAACTTAATTTCTTAACAAAGATAAGTATATTAAAAGTAAAGTCTTGGTAATGAAGCTGACCAATGGCCTTAATACAGTATTGGTCAGAAAATCAGGTTTCTTTTCCAAATACAGAATGTAGTTCAATTGACTAACAATATACCTTTTTCACATTTTTGTAAAGCAAACGTTCATAAAAAAATACAATAAATAAATTAGTAAAAGTAAATATTAAACAAACACCAGTGGTGGGTAGTAACGCGTTACAAGGAACGCAAATGAGTAAAAAACTAAATTTTTCGGGTAACGAGTACTTTTTGCGTTCCTTTATAAAGTCTGCACTTTTACTCTTACTCGAGTAAATATTTGAACTAGAATTCTACTCTTTACTCCATTACATTTCCATTGTGCTTTTATTAAAATGAGTATTGTGAAAAAAGTACACATATCTTTGTTTACTGGAATAGAAGCGCACGGCAACCAGATGGTAAAAACTGAGAGGTCAGTTAGCTATGCGTTATCAACGCGCCCTCCACAGGTCGCAGCATTGTTGTCATTTCATAGCGTTCAAAAACTCCACATCGAACCTTCGCAAACATGTTCAGGTAAGTTGCATTTGTTTTATCTGTACTGCAGCTAGTCCTGGAGATAAATGTTACATCCTTTACCATTTTACAAACTCACATCCTATGCACAAGGCGCAGTGCAAACTCTTGCACATAAAACCAAAGAGTATAAAACTCTATACTGCTAAGACGTTTCCATTTAACGTTAGGCTACATTGGCTGCAGTAGTCACGTTAGAATGTTAGCGGCTAGCGTAACGACTAGATGGCCACCGTTAAAGTTAGCAGTTTGTTTGACTGACTGACATAGTTGCCAGCTAACGTCCGAATGCACGTTTGATATAATATACAAGGGCACAAACAAGTAGGCTATACCTAGGCTACAGTATGTTAAAATTATGTATCACATCAATACCGCTGGTATGGTTAATAAAAAACGGTCTCGATATTTGCGTGTGTGTGTGTACATCTCTGGAGTTGATCTGATATCAGATCTACAGTATGTAGTCTAGTCTTGTCTGGTTGGCTCAGCTTTAAGTGTGCGTGTAATAAGGTTTAATGAAAATAAAAGTAATGTATGTGTGATCTATTAGATGTGTAATGGGAAAATAAATACATGATACAATGAAGCAACTTGTGAAGAAATGTTTCAAGAGTGCATTTCTTTCTGAATACTCATGTTATGTTTTGCATTGATTCAAACACTCCAACACAAAAAAGTAACTTGTAATTTGAGTAACTTTTAAACAGAGTACTTTTTTACTCTTACTCGAGTAACTTTTCCAATTGGAATATTTACTTTTACGCAAGTCGATTTTGAAGGAGGTAATTGTACTTTTACTTGAGTACCAATTTTCAGTACTCTACCCAACACTGACAAACACTAGGCATAAGGTAACAGTTGTGTTGTCCAATTTTTGACATTGCTTGCAATACGAGTTCTACATTTTTTGTTCGACAATATGCTACACGTTTGGCATCTTGACATCTTAGCATCAAAATTTACGCTCGTCCAAAGGTGACAAAGGTGGGCAAAGGTTTATTTTTTAGGTCAGCAATTGTATTGTTTTGTCTCAGTGTCATCTATGACCATGGCTTCATCAGAATCATGATTTTCTAATATTGTAAAGGTAGAGTCAGCTGTTGATGACAAGCACATTTAGCAGACGCTTTTGTCCAAAGCGACGTACAAGGGAGAGAACAATCAAGCTAAGAGCAATAAAACCTGGTGTAACAATAAATACTGCTTATTTTTTTCAAATAAAAATAGAAAACGACATAGAAAGAAAAAGAAAAGGAAGTGCGGGACTGTCGCTGCTTAAGTGCAAGTTAAGCCAAGGTGCCAGTTAGAAGGGGAGGTGCTCTCTGAAGAGTTGGGTCTTCAAGAGCTTCTTGAATGTAGAGAGGGACGCCCCTGCTCTGGTAGTGCTAGGCAGGTCGTTCCACCAACGTGGAACTACAACTGAGAATAGTCTGGATTGCCGTGCTTGCACCGGGGGCAGTGCCAGACGACGCTCACTGGATGAGCGCAGCGTCCTGGGTGTAACATTTGCCCTTACAAGACCTTTAGGTAGGTGGGAGCAGAACCAGTAAGCACTTTGTAGGCCAGCATAAGTGACTTGAACTTGATGTGAGCAGCTACCGGCAGTGAGTAGCGGGGTGACATGTGCCCTCATTGGTTGGTTGAACACCAGACGCACCGCCGCATTCTGGATCATCTGTAGTGGTTTTACCACACAAGCCGGCAGGCCCGTTAGGAGGGCGTTGCAGTAGTCGAGGCGGGAATTCGCCAAGGTTTGCACCAGCAGCTGGGTGGCATACTGGTTAGGTACGGCCTGATTTTGCGGATGTTGTATAGCGCAAAGCGGCATGACCTGGCGACAGAGGCGATGTGGGCTGTGAAGGTTAGTTGGTCATCAATAATGACCCCGAGGTTTCTTGCTGTTTTGGATGGAGCAAGAGATAGAGAGTCAGTGTTAATGATGTTGTGGTGGATAAACTGTTTGGCTGGGAAGACCATCAGTTCTGTTTTGGCCAGGTTCAGCTGAAGGTGGTGATTTTTCATTCATGTGGATATATCAGCAAGACAGTCCGAGATCCGTGCCGAAAAAGTGTTGTCCTCAGGAGAGAAGGACAGCACTAGTTGGGTATCATCGGCATAACAGTGGTAGGAAAAACCATGCAAGCGGATGAAAGGGCCCAGCGAGGTGGTGTAGATGGCAAAGAGAAGTGGTCCCATTACCAACCCTTGGGGCACCCCAGTGGTGAGGTACAGACAGATGACCTTGCTATGACACCTTGAATGAGCGCCCAGTGAGGTACGATTCAAACCAGGATTGCGCCTTGCCTGAGATGCCCATACTTGACAGTATGGACAGAAGGATGCGGTAGTTGACTGTATCAAACGCAGCTGATAGGTCAAGCAGGTCGAGAGCTGAGGATTGAGCTGCTGCTCTCGCTGTTTTTAAGGCCTCTGCCACAGATAGCAGGGCTGTTTCGGTGGAGTGACCGCTTTTGAATCCAGACTGGTTTGGATCGAGGAGATTGTTTGTTGACAGGAACTCTGTGACCTGTTTGGAGGCTGCCCTCTCAATTGTTTTAGATAGGAGGGTGAGTAGTGAGACCGGTCGATAGTTTTCCACCTGACTGGGATCGAGAGACGGCTTCTTGAGCAGCGGTGTTACCCGAGCCAAGCAGGTCTTCTATTGGAAGGTTTGGAGAGATGTGTTGGTGATTTTTTACCATTTTCCAGTTGACAGCAAGTCGTTTCCCCACAGCGTCCATGATATGCTTCCTGTGCTGTCTGCAGTGTTGTATGATCAGAGATGCATTTTTTTCCTGGTTTAGTGTAAATGAGTCCTTTTCTTCCCCCGAGTTCACCAATTTTACAGTCACATTGACCTTCAAAAGTAAAAATAATAACTGTAAATACCAAGTCACTTTCTTCATCCAACATTGTCTATTTTTTTTGTTTGTTTTACTATTGTAAACGTTTTCTAAAATCTGCTATTAGTTTAACTTTATCATGCCACATGTTTTAATGGGTTTGTATCATTCAATTCTCTAGTGTTACAGTTTTGACTGGTTTGGTTTTGGCAAGCCAACCATTAAAAATCACTCTTACCCGCTGATATTCTCGTGGGTCAGTCAGAATGGTTTCCAATGATGTATCTTCAACAACATCATGTAGGCCTACACGTCCCGTGTCAAATAATCCGTACGAGTAACACTTAGAACATGGACCACTTATATAGACCCTGTAAATAAGTCGAATTAAGTTCCCGCCTTGCCCTCACAATTATCCCTTCAGTCACTTGCTCTTCCTGAAATAGAAAACACTGCTACAGCTGCTGCATTAATCGTTCATCATCAGCCTTCTATCATACCTGTCGTTTGTCTGGAAGAGGAGGTGGAACAGGCTTATTAGTCCCAAGAGACCGTGTTTTGCGCTGATTTTAGAACAGGTAAGGGGAGTTGTTAGGCACGACGCGAAGCGCTGTTCTGAATCAGCGCAAAACACGGCCTCGCGGGGCTTATTGCTTTTCTAAAACTGTCACTACAAATATTTGATATGTTTTCAATAAATAAAGACAATTCAATTTAAGAAACAAAATAGACTGGAAATTCGCACAGCTATGATTCATGACGTCATGATAACTGATCCTTTCAAGTTGTACCACCTGTGTGAAGTTGGCCCGTCTCATTCAAAATATTAAAATAACACTGCTGTTCGTTTGTGCTAGGTTTGTGCTGGTTTGTGCCGTATAGACGCGATTTGAATGCGGACGGGGGAGTGACATCACGTGAGAAAAATCAAACGGGATTGAGTGACGTCACATGCCAGAAAATGCAATTTTGAATTACTCAAAATCCTTACCAGCACAAACGATAAATTTTACGGCACAAACCAGCACAAACCTAGCACAAACGAACAGCAGTGTTATTTTAATATTTTGAATGAGACGGGGGACCTGGTGGTTGTTTATCGTCCAGCAGGACGTTTTGGAAGCTTTGTTAATGAGCTAGACATTCTGCTCTCTGCACTTCCAATGTCCTTTACTAATTTTTCGTTTTGTCATAACTTCAGACGTTTCTCAAGCAATGGGTTCTCCTCCTTGCATCTAATCTACTCCAAGGCCGAATCTCGATTCTTCCCCTTGCCCCTTTTGCTTTGTCTTTGTCTTTGTCTTAACCCTAGCACTTAAGTGTAAGGGCCAAGGGCTGAAAACTTTCCCCTATGAAATGAGACGCCACTCGGTTTCGGGTACGTCACTTGGCGTCGCTGGATAATACAGGATGGTACATGTAAAGCACAGGTCGATGTCTTCAAACAAGTGCTGTCATTCACAGATATCAAACGGAGTTCGCGGATAAGTTATCTGTAGACATGCGTGACTGTATGAGCTATGAAACTAGCGATTTAAAAAAAGTTTCAATTATGGTTGCAAATATATATACGACTGTATAGAGCACAAAACTAGACTGTCGTAATTGTTTTATGGACGGTACATGTAAAGCACGAATCGATGTATCCAAAGCAAGTGCTGTCATTCACAGATATCAAACGTAATTCGTGGATAATAAAGTTATCTGTACACATGCATGGAGTCAGGCTAGTCCTAGCAAGCTACCATATAATCCAATGAAGTGGTGGCATACGCGCTAATTGTAACCTAAAACTACCGTTTGAAAGCTTCAGTTAAGACCTACAATACTATGCATAGTTCGTGTAGCACATTTCAGATCAAACCGAGTCATTATAAACATATAAAAAGTTGTGTAGATAGCTTTATTCATGTAAAATATTCCTCGCTTCAAGCAGCCATTTTTTTTTTTTCATTCCCGAGCTGGTTTCGCTGTGTGCTCTGGGATAGCCCTTGGAGGAGCAAGGTAGCTCTCCGATCAGCTTAAAAACGAGGGCCATACACCACTTAATCTTACCCCTTAATCTTGATCAAATTGGGTATTGAGACACCACTAGCTCTCACATGAATGCGCAACTTCAAGGGTAAGGGGAAAGATAAGGGGTAAGGGGAAGTATTGAGATTGGGCCTAAGTTCATTCTCGTCAATAGGTTAATGATGCTATGGAGACACTTTGCTCAACACTGAGCACTTGTCTGAGAAACGTGTGTACACATCATATTCAAGGAACCCTTTCCTTGTGAAGAGGGATACAGGCATTTTTTGAGGGAACTGGGTTTTATAACATCCTCAAATTCATTTTGGTGACATATGGTGGTGAATAAGAAAATATAGCCTACCAGTCATCTAAATTAGCCAACCAGGCTTTGTACGATGCAGAATTGTTATCCAGGTTTGAAACGCCGTGAAAAGTAAAAACAGCTTTCAGAGCACTTTGTTGCCAAATACATCAATTATCAAGCCAGCTACAAGACTTGTATTAGTACTGATATTAGAAAGGCTAGTCTGTTGACATTAGTTAGCTTGATAACAAATATAGCTTCCATTGACAGTGATGCAGCACATTATACCGAATACTGCCTGATGACCTGTGCATTGTGGACAGAGCCAGGTAGTCTAAAGACATTTGAGAAACACCCATTGTGGTCACACATGGTATGAAGTCATACAGGGTAAAATTGTTTCTACTGGAAGTCCTTCTTGTTTGTGGCTGGAGGTTTAAAGTCTATCTAAGCCATCAATGATGAGTCACCTGCTGGAAAGCTAGGGAGGTGAGTGAATCCTGCTTCAGTGGCCTCCAGCTCCTCCTCAGATGGGAAATATCGGTATACAGTCCCACCACAATTTGATGGACAGTTGGTAGGAGTACAGAAAGTGCTAGTACAAGAAAATACCCACTCTAGTGCCCTCCCTCAACTTTGATGCTCAACTTTTGGAACACACAGGACGTGGCAGTTTGGTTTGAAAGTCGGAAATCTTTCTTTGATCATCCCCTCCAAAATGCACTCAAACAAGTATCGCCATTCAACTGACAATCAGGTCCCTGGTGGTGTCAGAAAAAAACACGATTTGAAAATTATAAATATATAGTTCTATACTCTACAAATATACTGTAGCATGGAGGAGGTTCTGCACTTTCGCAGATGTTGTGTGGGTTTAGTTTACCCCATAATGCTGTGCATGTGTCTCTGTTACATTGGTTAATGTTCCATTCTGTGTGTAATGTTCCATTAAGAACGAAGTGAGAAAGGGGTTGCTCCTAAGTTGACGAGTCAGTGGGTCAGGCCATGTGATGGGCTAGCTAGTCTCTCAGACTTGATAGGGCGTATAGGGTGCGGATGGAATCGAGTGGTGGTTCTACAGCACAACCGGCTGGCACCCTACCGCCCCCTGGCTTGTCCGAAAATCAGTCCGCCCTTCCCCGTCCCATTAGCACAAACAAACACCCCATAATGCTGTGTGTGTGTGTGTTTCCATGCTTGAGTTGGTGTCAGTGTTACTGTGCCCATCTTAGTCTGTGTGTGTTGTACTGGTTTAGTGTTTAGTAGCTCCCTGATTATGTTCACTGTGTAGCAGTGGAAGACCTGCCTCTCGTCCTTGTTGTGTGTGTTTCAGAGACAATGAAGCGGTACCCCTGGGGTCTTGCAGGGTATGAGGCATAGGAGCTGCATTAAAACTGAGATATGTCACTGTGCATTCTTCTGGACACACACAAACATACACACCCAGGCACATCCACTAAAAAAAAAATGCTACAGCGGTAACAGATGACTGCCAAGAGCTAAACATATAATAAAATATTCATCATGCTACTTTCAAAATCAAGCTATGCAATATGTGTCAGTTAATATAATAATTACTGACATCTCAGTCGCTTATTACTTACAAGCATGAAGACATGGAATCATCAGTCCACTGTTGCATGTTGTTGCCTTGAAGCAAATTCATCAATTTACAAAATAGATATGTCATGAAAACATTAAAAATGGATCAAAATGAATATTTTTAGTTGATTCAAATTTTGAGAAGATGAAAAATATGACTGTTGAGGAAGAACCTAAAGGCAGTAAGGGTCATGTGATCAAATATAAGCACACTTTTGGTTTCATTTACTTCAACCCTTAGTTGCATTTTTAATTGGTGTCTCTTTTTTGTGTTGAGGATACTAAATGAAAAGGGCTATGTTACCCTGAAGCAACACCATGCAATAAAGTCTTGTCAGCCTTTTTTCACTAACCTCGCCCTTTTTCTCCTCCACACCCTCCTACTATTTTGACTTTTGAAGTTTGAGTAACTAGTTACCGTCACTGAAATTTGTATCCTATGGCAGGCCTGCCATTTGTCTTGTTTGGGCCCGGGGAAAAGATAATCTCCAAAGGACCCCCACAAAGGTCTAAGATCAAATAATTTGTGAGAGAGTAGTGCTGTTTTGACTTATTAGTTACTCAAAATTCAAAAGTCAAAATAGTTGTAGGAGGGCGTGGAGGAGGAAAAGGGGCGAGGTAAGTGAAAGAGGGCGTATGGTGTTACTTCAGGGTAACATAGCCCTTGTCCTTAAGTAGCTAAATAGCTTTGGCACAATTGGCGGAGCAAAGTTCTAGCAATGCAAGACTGAGTTCAATAGCATAGGAGCACATTTAGCAGACATCCCATTATGAATGTGGTGAATATGTTATTTAACTTTAACTTGATGTTCCCGTAACTGATTGACAATATAGCAATTATAGTCATTATATATAATATAATGACATACAATTATATCCTGATTTAATTTGTATAACAATAACATTTAAAGGAAGTGAGTACATTTTGTGAAGTGTCCTGGTGTGAAGGAGGTACGTCAACAGGGCTTTTACAAAGTAACAATACTCTACATTCACCACTAGAGGACACAATCGGTCTGCATTTCCCTCCAACGCAGGACTTAATTTATCAATTTCTACCACTATAAGAGCATGAATAACCAGTTTCTTAGACAGTTGGTGAACTACTACCACAGCCTAAATAACAAAACAAAAAAAAAAAAACATTTTAATACAAAATAAATAAGTGCAGACAGAACAGATAGGCTGGGCTGTTTTCCTTTGTACTTTGAGGGGAGCATCAACACCCTCTCTGAGGATGCTCCACAGTGACTGAGTGCTGTGAATTTTAAGCAGACCTTTGACTGCTCCTTGACATTTGTTGAAAGAGGCCCCAAAATACTAGCCTGTCTCTGGGTATAATTATAAAAATTCCAGTCACACTCTACCTCATAATGGCCACCCAGTACCCCGTAGGTGGGCCAGTGAGAGGTAGCGTCCTCTTCCTTTTAAAATGTATTCTTGAATGGCTCATTAGGAACTGACCGCATGTAATAGCATTCATAAACCTTGTGCTCATAAACTGAATGAAACATCAGATATGTAGACTTCCAGAGCTTCGTCATCTAACCTTCCAAAAACAGTGGTCGGACTATGAGTAGAGAGACCCTCATTGTTTCATCAGACTGCAAGATAACCAACTGACCTGGGGAATTCCCCACCTCTTGCTCTAGATGAACTGGACCATGGTCTGGGAGCAGTTATCACATTTTCTGGCTCTGGCTCAGGTCTCATGGGAGCACAGAAGCTAACCCAGTGATAACCTTTTGCCATCGGTGATTCAGTAGGACCTGAGACTACCTCCCCTGCATACCTGCTCCTCTGTTCGACTGGTAGGCCTGGTCGTGCGTGGGACTGATCAGAAGTTGGTGACACAGTTGGTCTTCATGCTCAGACATTCCATGACCTTGAGGCCGCAGAGGTTAGGGGTCTCCTGCAAGTGAACTACATGGGGGGTCAGTCCTTCATGATCGGAGACCTCAGCACTCTCTTTTTTTTGTGATTATCGGTTTATCCTGGAAGCTGCTTGCTATTTGATTAATTTTGTGGAAAACTTTACCTGAGCATTTCACCAAGTCCCATTGACATTTTAAAGAAGCATTCCGGATCAATTGCTATTCGCTAACGATATGCTAGCGGCTAAAACTAACGAAATCTCTTGAAATGTGCTGACTTTGACATTATGACAAACTAGTTACTCAACAGCTGTCCTAACACAGTCAAACATCAAGCAAGTGCAACACAAGACAAAGCAAGACGGGAAATAAGCTACTTTCTAGTTTGGCAGACAGTAGAAAGCCGGGCGGCGTCAGGCAATCCTACATTTAGCAGTTGTATATGCCTATGGACCCAGGTATGGCAATGGCACGGAGGCGATTCTCCATATTAAAAGTCATTGTAGCGCCCCAATTTTTTTTCAAGCTGTTATTTTAAGGTAAAACTGCTTATCCTTACCCTTATTCTGAAGTATAATTGTTGCATACTGTTACTTTAAAATCTACTTTAAAGAACTACAACTCGTGTTGATCTAAGTAGATGCAATGCACCATTTTGTTCGAGTCAGTAAAGTGAACTCAGGGAAAGGTTCAATGAGGTCACAAACCCCACTCATTCTGGCCTATTTAAACACCTTCCTGTGTCCCCACTCCACCCCCGTTGATTATGTCTCTCTCTTTAAAAAACACACCGACATGCCTGTTGCGGAATCGACAGCGCCCACTCCTGTGAATAGTATTATTGTGGCGAGGGAAAGAGAGGTTCTTTTGAAACAATTTTTTGGAGAGGCCGTCACGAGGCCTCCCAGGGGCCCCATGGCCTCCCCGAGTGTCAGCGAGGGCCTCGCTTTCTGCAGTTATAGTGCAGTTCTTCCAGGAAGAGAACAAATGGCTTTATGCTGTTTACCCCCTCACCCCCCAACCCCCACCCCTTGCATTTGCCCAGCCAGACAGTAGCACATAAGAAGCCTTTGAGAAACTTGCAATTTTAAGAAACACTCTGGGTAATAGCAACAATTAGAAAAAAAGACAGCATTCATTTACCGGCTGGGTGGTAAACATTGCCATTTCCTCCCGCTTTGTGACCTCAGATTTAAGGATTCCCCAACACAACCCTGTGCTTGTGCATGCCTGTGTGTACGCACGTACATATATGCGTGTGTGTGTGTGCGTGTTTGTGTTGTGTGTTTGGGTATGCATGTCTGCATGCACTTGGTACTATTTTTAAACTCCTGGAGGTGAGGGTGGAGTGAGGGCTGAGTGTGTGGAGCAGTCAAATTCAATCAGCTATGAATGGCACAGAGTCACTCAGCAGAAGGAGTGACCAGTCTCTCTCTCTCTCTCTCTCTCGCTCTCTCTCTCTCACTCACTTACACGCACACACACACAAACACACGTGCACAGACACATACACATACACACACACACACGTGCACACTGCCGTGCTTTTAGCATTCATGAAATGTTAATGCTCCTCTCTGTGCGCTTCTGCACTAAATCTGGCTGGAATGCAGCAGTGAAGTTTTAATAACAGAAATCATGTGCCCAACACAGCCCCCTTCTCGGAAGACTGTGTATATTTGACATATACCATAACTGGTCCAATTACTAAAACTGGAGTTATGTTACTCTCGTGTTGACAGTAGAAATTAGTCATATTATACTGTTTATGATTTTTTGCGAAATTCACAGGCTGTCATTCTGACCGCAGCTGATCCATTTGAACTGGTTTCTCTCAGGTCCTCCTTTGTTGTCTTTAACACCACATCAGCTCAGCTTACTCATGCTAGTGTCACGCATCAACACTAGTTCATGTGTCAGGCACCTTTATCGGGAATCAATTAAAGTACGGGTTAAGCATGCTCTTTCTAACTGTATATGACAATAAAATGCATGACCTTTGCGCATTTAGTCCCTCATATTATTCTAGGTAAACTAGAGTTTCTATCAACTTAACACTAAAAGGTCTATATCCCTCGTCCGGGATATTTTTATTTTTGAGTTTTCGTCTTAGAGACATAAAAAGAACAACCACGGAAACATTGAACCCTTTTCTAATATTATTGCTGAGGTCTTCTAGAATAGAATCATATATTCCATTTGTGCATCAATGTTTTTAGTTAAGCAAAATGTACAAAAACATCAAGGCATGTCAGACAACTTAGAAAAGTCTAAAAGGCCTTGGACCTTAGAGTGTTAACCACCTCTTCCTGATCAATGTCTGTAGATTCCTTTAACTGCAATTGAAAGACATCTCATCATGCTCCTCTAGCGCTGATGGCAAGCTCTCAGCTGGCAGCACAGATCTGTATGCTGTATGATTGAATGCAAATAGCTTCTGGGTGCCAATGTACTGGCTGTTAAGGGGGTTAAAATATCAAACATACAGTATTGCTAAATAAAACGTTCTCCAGTTACATCACAGGTGGAGGGTGCACTTTTGTATTTTAGTTTATTTTTTTTAAAGAGTGCTCTAAAGATAAAGCCATTTATAGCGTTATGTAATCAAACAACACAACAGACCTTAAACAGGACACCCGTAGGCAGAGGTAGTAAACCCTCGCCCACCGACGACAGCTCAGCACTCTCCCTTGCCAGAGACCCCGGTGCTGGAATGCGTTGCCATGCATGCAGACAACCGCCTATTAATCCAGGGGAACGTTAATTAAAGATAATTGTTTTGGAGAAACCTTTTTTTTCTCATTTTTTTTTAATAAATAATACTCTGGCTAATGATAGCTATGCCACAGACCTTTTTCATTTATTTGGCAAGGAGTGCCATCTGGACCCCTGATGGCTTTAGCTGTAAATCCCCCGGTGCAGAGTTAACCAGTGTGGCACACACAATGTTAAAAGGTGGGGGTGTGTGACCCTCTCACTGAATTTTATCCTTACATCCCAGACAACAAATTACAGGGAGTGTTTTTATGATTTGATTGACACAACATAATGCCGTTCCTACAGGTAACATGTATAGCACAAGAGCAGACTGTCCAATGTGTGTGAAGTGAGACCTTTTGCCTTCATCATTTGTCTTGGCATTACAGAGGGAAGAGGACCGGGTACTTTCCCAGTAGCTAACAGACGCTCTCCTACCTCACACACACACTTATGAAAACATTGTGGTTGAATTACAGAGTTACAGCAGAAACAACAAAATGACCTTTTTCACTTGAGCAGACAATAGACTAAAACTCAAAAGCCAAATGCTGTCATGGCAGTGAATGTAACAGTCAAATGTAATTACCAGGGGGCAGAGTACCTGACCATAGTGTATGATCTCAAATTGAAAAACTGTATTGATAAATGGTGCGTAAAGAAGACAGGTCATGTTTGGGTGTGCTGAGGCAGAGTTTTATTTCTCAAGTGAAACTAAGACACCCGAATGTGCACAAGTTAAATGTTTAACTATATGCATATAGTCTAGCTATCCTATTAGAGTAGGACAGAATATGAAACACACAGGCAGCTATATTTATACTTTTTTAGTGACATGATCTACAGGAAGTGACTCCTCCTCCCGGCACACACACACACACACACACACACACACACACTCTAACTATTTACTGTTACTAAAACTGTGGTACACAAAAAAAAAATTCTGCTTGTGTTCTGAACTTGTATTCACATAAGGTAGTGTGCAGTGACAGTGCATTACTGTGTCATATATGTAAATATAAATATTCGCATAGGGAGGGAGAGAGTGAAAGTGAGTTGTAGCACATGGTGAGTTGGACATGAGGACATCCAAACTGGGCATGCTCTAAGGCGGACATTCCTTCAGAGTCGCACAGAGACAGATGGTCATTGTCTGGAGGGTAAAGGGTGCTGGCGCTTGGTGCTGGTGGCGAGGAGGGGGAGTGGGTGGGGTTAGGGTGCTTAAGGGGCAGCGGTCGCATTAGAGAGCCATGCCTCTTGGCCCTACAGGGTCTTATATCGTTTACAAGAAACAGAAACCCTGACATTGGCCGTGAAGGTGAAAGCAAAAGTGTGAAGAGAGACAGAGTGCGTCGCTCCTCCTTTGAAGAGAGTGCCACCATTGTGCATGATGGACCATGGGAGTCAAACACTGTATGCACCAACACACAGCCACTCATAGGAAAACAACACAAGCCGTTTGCATAGGAGAAGGGCTGTTGCTAAGACAGTTTACTGCAACTGGACCTATGAAAGCATCCGGCCATGGTTGAATTCACAGCCCCCACTGTTGACCCTGAACTTACAGGCAGAGATGATATCCCAGGATGACAAGACTGACACGCAGACAGACATGTAGAGTTATGTGTCACCAGACTCACTCATGTTACGTCTCATCGTGGGTGGTTTCCCCTCTCTCCCTTAACCCGTATAGGGACAGCAAGGACTTGGCGACGGAGGTCGTTTTTTTGGTGCCTATCCAGTTGTAGTCTATGGATCTATATGTTTCGCTTTGCTTGCGAGGGTTCTGTAGAGTTCTGGGCCCAAATACACACCAGGGCCCAGTAGAGAGAAGGCCTGAAGGCCTTAATGGAGCAGCATAAAGAAAAGGGAAATATTCTTCAGTTAGCAGGGAATACAAATGGACCAAGGTAAGAAACGTTTTCAACTTACCTTGGTGTCCAAGACCTTGGACAGAACATGAAAAGGAAACATAGATATTAAAAGACACATACCACACTTTGTATAGTTCATCCAAGGATGCTGTCTCAGCAGATATAATGATATGTGTTTGCTTAAAGTCAACATCCCTTTTTACATCTTACTGTCTACATCTTAATGTAGATGGACCTTTGGGTTTCATTGGTATTGTTGTATCAGACAGATTGGGGTGCAAGAATTTCTAGAAATACGTTTGGTTTACCGAGATGAAAGACACAAAATGTTGATTTTTTTTAATTAAAGACTTGAAATCTGGTTTAGTAGACCAACAGATTTAATTTTTGCAGAGTTTGTTGCTTTGAAATGAGATGAGAAAAAGGGTTTGAGTCAAGACCCGCCACCCTGTCGTGTTGAGGAAACTGAGATATAAATAAATATGGAAGTTGGAACAGTAAAAGAAGTGAGGAGGTCAATAGAGGTAGAGCCATGCTGATTCTGAGTTTTCTGTGCCTAATGTAGTTGAATGCTCAGACCACAGTGATTTATTGAGGTAGCTTTATTTTGTTTAGCTTGTTACCATCATCATACTTCCACAACTCCTCTAAATGTCGTAATATGCTTCTTCTGCTTAGTTTATACACACTGAGGTCATGGCATGTTTAAGTATATATGTGTGTGTGTGTGTGTGTGTGTGTGTGTGTGTGTGTGTGTGTGTGTGTGTCTGAGTGAGAGTGTGGGAGAGTGACGGCATGTCTGACTGTCTGCGTCGTTCTGTGTGTATACTGTATCAGTGTGTCCATTCGTGTACAGGTTGTCTGTGTGTGTGAGTGTGTGTGTGTGCGTGTGTGGGTAGCATCCAGAGTGAGGCCTGTGGTAGAGGTGCTCCTGTGCAGCACTGCTATATTTAGAGACGGGCTCCTGAGAGCTCCCAGCAGCCTGCCTCAGCCACACCGAGAGGCAAGAGCAGGCTTGTCTGCAGCTCACTTACACTCAATGCTGCCACTGCACTCCTACCAGTCTTTATTGGGCAAGACACATGCACACACATAGAGGGATTGTAGGGTGTTTGTTTTTTCAAAAGGGGGCTGTTGAGTTTGCATGTCTTTCTGCTGTGTTTAGAGGTTGCGGTTGAATGTTGTTGTTGTTAGCACTGTCCTGAGGTTCCCTTAGTCCTCATTGGCCGCTAGCCTGGTGGTCACCGCTGCCTCATGAACCAATCAAGTAGGTGACCCTGCCTCCTGCACAGTGACAGGGATAAATACGTTCCACTGGAGCTTGCAGTTTTTGTATGTGATCCAGGTGTGATTTTTTTATCTAACAGTTCAGCTCACCTGGCAGGAACAGTCATATACACTGCCTGGGCCACTAGTGATGCACATTACTTTAAAAAGATATATCATACCAAGATTTTAACGTTGTGTACCCCGTCTGACATTGTTTAACCTTGTGACCGATTTAATCTTTGATTTAATCTCAAATCTCACTGCATACAGTATAGTAGAAGTAAGATGAGCAGTTAGAAAGCTCTTACAGCTAAACTGGGAAGGGAAAGGGCAGGACATATGTGTTATTAAAAACAGAGATTAAATCTTTATGGTATAAGTATTGCCTTGGCGTTCAGTTCTTAGAAATCTTGCCACTAAACACGGACCATCTGTCAGTGTGCCTATACAGTATAACATAACACTCTTCACGTACAGATCCATTCACGCATGAGATTATTATGATGTACATAAGGTTTTCATCCTAATATGACAAATATAACGGCAGATGCAATCTATGGGCTTATAGTGTATTTACAAGGGGACGAGGAGGTTGTGGGGAATCATTTTCAAAGGCACCATAGGCATTAGTGAAGTCCACTACAAATTCATTCTAGACCGCAACTTTGCATGCTTTGATGAAAATGTTTGATTCTACATTTGACAAAAATCTCTAAAAAATGGCAAGTATGTTGCTAGAAATGAGAAATGTGATTTAACATCAACATAATCCCAGTCTGGCCCTTCAGTGACACAGGCCCCTGTAAACAAGTACAAGAAGCCGACCAAACCAAAATCATTCGGCCACATTCTCGAGCTGTGCCAAACGCTGTGCGCCCCTGAAGCTACTGAGCATTTACGCACGGACATTGGGGGGTTGCTGAGTACAAGCACCGTAGAAGGAGACTGATGTCGGGGGAGGGAGCAGTAAAATATGTGCAGAATATAAACAGACATGTAGAGAAGAGGTTACAGCGCGGCGCCCCAGACCGTGGAGGTCATGAGATCAGTCCCCGGTGCTGCCGCGCACGTTTATTTTCCCCAGGCCATGACTGATAAAACACAGCTGTCCAAATGGGCCGGCGGCGGATGGGGCAGTGTGTCGGCTGTGGCTGGCTGTCTGGTTGGGTGGCGTGGGTGTGAATGCGATACGGGTGCCTGGAACCGGTCGTTTTGCACATTGGGATGGTGAACAGTGCGTCACCTTGGCCCACAGCTGCAGGCTGGTGGTGATGCTTTGGAAGGAAGCAGAGGGAACGTGCATGTGATCAAGTCAAGACGCAGCAGCCTCCCGAAAAAGCCAGAAGTGGTCAAAAAATGGAGATCCTTCTTCCCGGGGTTATGTAAACAGAGAGGCAGGAGGAGGGGGGAGATGATGGCTTAATTGAATTGGTCGGAGGAAAAGCTGCAAGTCATCCTGCCTGTGACCCAGGCTGCCATTCCTCAGCGCTCGCTCTGTCTCTCTGCAGTATATACTATCTCTCACTTTTTATCTTCGGTCTCTCTTCTTCTCTTTCGTTTCCAGTGATTTTCCCAAATTAATCCTTCTTAATCCAGCGACAGGCATTTTCAATTTGATCCAAACATTTCCTCTTTCATGGCCTCTAGGAAAGCTACTTCTAAATCTGACCAGTGAAGAGGGATGACAGGAATGTGACTTTGATGACACTTCAAATCTCTTTAGGGTTTTTAAGAAGACTCTCTAAGAAACTGTAAGTGCAGGACATAGTGAGACAAGGAACGACAAGACTGATTTCACAAAACTAAGACCCACCACGTCTGTCTTGTATTGGTTCGCCTCGCCCTCGGCGTCTGAGAAAGTTATTAACAAATCCTGATCCTGCCTGTTTATCAAATAAACCTTTGTCCTTTTTGTATACCCTGGTCTCAAATGTCTGCCTTATTTATGTTTTCGAAGAGTTATTCTTGGTTGAAGAACCAAGGCCCGTGCTTCCTGTAGGGTCAGAACTCATTGAAATGGAGAGGTGGGGGATAAGAGTCATGAGTTCCTCTTGTATCTGGGTCATATCAGATGAGGCAGCCGATTGGCCTTCTTTCTGGTAAAACTAGATCAGTGTGCGCTCACTCAGGAGAATAACTCGGACCAGAAGCGCAGGACTGGCCCAAAAATATACGCTTGCTCCTATGAAGTTTCTCGTATTTTTATATTATAAGGTTAAGCAACATTCTACATTAAGATGTTCATTTTTTTTTTAAAGATTTGTTTTTGGCCTTTTATGGATAGATTAGTGAAGAGTGGGACAGGAAATGAGAGGGAGAAGTGGTGGGGAGTGGACAGGAGAAACGGCATCGGGCCGGTTTTGAACCCGTGTCCTCCTTGAACTTCAAGCCGGAATGTGGTCGAGGCTACTGTGTGAGCTACAGTGCCCCCCAAGATGTTCATTTTAAGATCATATAGAGATGAATTTGCTGTAGTGATTACTAGTTTGTCTCAATTGTAAGCAGACATATACAAATATGGAATCAAAATAGAGTAAAATCAGAACTAGGTGACCTCATGTTTTATCCAAAGTTAGGTATGTTTTCAGCCATAGTTTCAGATAAGCTTTGATGTATTTGGAATTCGGAGTCACCACTTCCAAAGATTGCTTGTATCTTAAAGTCCTCCAGATATTCAAATTAACCGACTGACCCTCTCGTGACCCCCTAGTTTGGTCATGAGTTTGGCGCTGACAGGTCCTCTCATTGTTGTTTAAAGGACTAGAAGAAGATGCCTCCAAGATGGAGTCTCCTGATAGGAGATGTCTCCCTGTCTGTGGCTACCTCTTTGTCTCAGTCTTTGTCTGCATCTGTGACTATCTTTCTGGGTTTCTCTGTCTCCAAGTGTGTCTTGGTGATAGCAGAGTCTATTGCATTTTTCCCTATCCCCCAGCCTTTTCAGGTTCAATTAGACAGTAGGTCAGTAAAACCCTGTAACTTAATAAAAGCCATGGCCCATTACTCATGTTTGTGTCACTTTGTCAGAAAAGTGTGGGTTTTAACAATTACAGAACTGATAAGGAGCTTTACTATTTGCTGAAGTCTTGGTCTTTGAACTTTTGAACTGAGACCATAAACATCCATGCAGAATGAATCATACACGTTCAGTGTGAAAGTTCAAGTTCTCCTCAAGTTTTGTGGTGGCTGTGCTACATATGCTCATTTGTATGTCTCTCTTTCTCTATTTCCCAGGTTGCATTGAAGATGAACGTTCGATTGGAAGGTAAGTTAACCGTTTTCTGTGTGTGTCTAGATTTGTGTGTGTGTGTGTGTGTGTGTGTGTGTGTGTGTGTGTGTGTGTGTGTGTGTGTGTGTGTGTGTGTGTGTGTGTGTGTGTGCGTGCGTGCGTGCGTGCGTGCGTGCGTGCGTGCGTGCGTGCGTGCGTGTGTGTGAGTGTGTGTGTTAGTGATAAGCTGTTGACTGTTCATTCTCTACTGACTCAAGCATTCAGCTGGTGTTTGACATGTCGACCTGTGTTTGATTTGTCAGTTGATAGATAGCCTGTGAGCTGGTCTCCATGGAGACCTGCCAGTCAGTTCCCTCCTCCATAGACAAAAATAAAATAATTTCTGAGAAGGCCATCTACTCAATTATGCAGCTATAATGACCATGTTCTCCAATAACTTCCCCTTTCCCTTCCTCCCATATTCCACTCACATGTAAAAAAAAAATTACATGTTTCCCAGATACCAAGATCTTCAGATTTTATTGTTCTACAATATTGGTTTGAATATAACAAAGAACAAAAGAATGCTGCACATTTCAATAGTTTATTTGACCCTGAATAAAACTAAACTCGGGAAAGTCCAAACTGCTGGTCCAGTGAAAATAGTTCACTCCCTGGTTGCTTACACTGGCATACTTGAAGCCGAATCTTGCTGCGTAAGTATTTTGTGTTGAAAAGCCTCCTTTGTGTCTTCATGTCAATTTGACAAGACTCTCCCTTTGAAGTGTTGGGGATAAATGGGGATGTTGTCTCTGATTTTATGCAGTTGCAACATACCATATATCTCCCAAATCCAGGATTCCTGGAGTAATATTATCACGCTGCCTTGAAACAAAGTGCATGTGACCTTTTTTTTGTCCTGAGATGTCTACTTTTTACCTCTACTTACTGAAGTTTCCTTTCATATGGGGTCAAAGTAAACGTCTTCATGTCAAGCTAGTTTGAAGGTTTGGAGGTCAGGTTTACCACCACCCCTTCTGCTAGTCCCCCACTGAAGTACCATCTGCTCAGTCAAATCAAATCCATCGTTAATTATCGTTCCAGTGGTATTCATCAACAAAGATATATGCTTCTATGAGGTTGTGTTTGTGGACTGATTCACTTCTGCTCATACAATACAACAAAATGTCCCAAACTTTTGTTCTGTCTGGCTCTTTTAGGCATGCATCCTTTTGATTGACAGGCACAGGCGTCATGCTGACCACACACGCAAAAGAGCCTTACTCTGGGAGACCCCCCACCACCCCGACACACACACACACACACACACAGACACACACACACACACACACACACTCCTCATGTTGAACGATTCCCACTCTATGTGTTTTTGGAGGAATCATGTAGCCCTGGAGCCCCGGTGTGGGCCAGCCATTATCGGGCCCTGGCGTTGCGTTACTGTTACCGATCAGCCATGGGGGAGTTCGAGGCTCCGTGTAATGTGGCCCCAGAGGCTTCTGGGAGGTCGGAGGTCGCACCACTTCTCAGTCTCGGTTTCCATTCACGCATGACCCTGTCAGAGACACGGTCTGCCAGTGAGATTGTGTGCACTAGACCAGCTTAGGAATTTTGTGTGTGTGTGTGTGTGTGTGTGTGTGTGTGTGTGTGTGTGTGTGTGTGTGTGTATAGTGTGTGTGTGTGTGTGTTTGTGCGTGTGTGTGTGTGTGTGTGTGCGTGTGTGTGTGTGTGTGTGTGTGTGTGTGTGTGTGTATAGTGTGTGTGTGTGTGTGTGTGTGTGTGTGTGTGTGTGTGTGTGTGTGTGTGTGTGCGTGTGTTTGTGTGTGTGCACACATAAGTTTATATGTGTCTTTCTTCCGTGGTCCTATATAGGAGATGAGATGTGTTGGATGACAGATGATGCTCTGGTTGACCCACATACACTAAAACAGAAAGGTTATGCGCAATTGTTCTCTGATCGATTTCTCTAAACCCACATTAGGACAGATACAACTACCCCTATTTGCAACGTGTAACACGAAACAAGTGCATCAATTTGGAAACAATTTCCTTTCAAATATGTGCCAGTACTGAGGGCAGTCTGAGACATCAAGAACTTTTTTTTCTCTCTTTTTACTGATTGTCATGTAAAAATAAAGAGGGGTCTTGCTCTTTTTGAAATCGAATCTAATTCCCAGGGCTCCACCATAGATATCTCCATACCCTTACTTCACTTAAGAACAAAGAACACTGTTCACTTCATTTGTTTCACTTAATCCAAAGATCCAAACAGGCTATGTTGTGGTCTGGAGCATTAGTGGGGTGGAATAGACAAAGCTGGGTTTAGAAGCACTGAGGCGTGTAGGTTTCCAGACATGTTTGGCCCTTTCCCTTACATACCTTGCACTCTTGGAAACGGATACATATGTGAGATAGAGGGATCCTGTTGTTTTCTGGCTAGCAGACGAGTGAGATGGGACTTCTAACTTCTCACCTGCGCAGCACACAGACTTGAGCTTGCTCCTCTCTTCAGTCTGCTTTATCTTAGATCGATTTCTTCCAGATTTGGACCCCACGTGTGGAACTTTGACGGATTTTGTACCTACAGAGGAATGAACGTGTCCCTGCGTTTTTTTTTTTTTTTTTTCCAACCACTCAGTCCAGACTGTCAGAAAAAAAATGTCGTTTCTGCTGGAAATGACAAGAATATGACATCAGGAATTCCGAGAAAAATGACGAAGAAAAAAAACAAAACATCTGCACTTTTCCAGGCAGGCTGGAGACATAAATTGGAAGCCAAGGGGCTAAGAGGCCTCGGAGCCCGGCCAGCCTGACTTCCATCAGTGGAGAGAAAGAGGGGGGGGGGGGGGGGGGGGAGAGGGGTGAGAAAGGAGAGAAAAAGAGAAAGACAGAGAGAGAGAGAGAGAGGGGAGAGAAAGAGAGAGAGAGACAGAGAGAGAGAGAGAGAGAGGGGAGAGAAAGATAAGTCATTTCATTGAAGGCCCTGCCTCCTCCTTCACCCCCAGAGCCAGGCTGTGATAGGATTTAAGCTCAATACATTTGGCCGTGGATATTAATACGAAATAATGCAGCATTTATTTTTATTCATTAATGCAGCATTTTTCTGATCCATTTATTTTTTTTCATTCTAAGGGGCTTACCCAGTCTTGCCACATTGATCCCAATTCCAATTTCATCATAATTTCCCCCTAATCTTTTCCCAACGGTGTCCAGTGGTCTCGTGACCCCATGAGCCAGTGTGCTCAGGAATACTCATCAGCGCGAGGACAGCGGATGGAGGTCAAAGGTTATTTGCATGGCGTCTGTATCATTTCCGTCATTCCTACCAAATGAGCTGCACTGTGCCTTATCCAGGGAATGGAAAGTGGGAAAAGGCAGGGTTTTTCCCCCCAGCTAGTGTCCACCAAGTCATTTTCCAGGACTCGTGGGACACTCTGTTTTTTCGCTATCTGAGTATGCCTTCAAAGTATGTGTGTGGGTCTGTGTGAGTGTTTGTACGCTGTGACGTTTTCTACTGCTGGGTTGCCAGACAGGGTTCCTCTTTCAATAATACTACTAACTAGTCACAATAGCTCATTTCGAGGAAGAAGAAAAAAATAAACCCTTAAAGGAATACATGCCCAGCAATTTTGTACAATATCCCAATATGTACCCTTCGATTCTGGCAGGAAGGTATGTTATTAATAACTTTTCTGTCCATCTTTATCCACCTTTGCACACATTAATATCATCAAAAGAAACAACACACCATCCACAATAATGCAGTTCATAAATATACTGAAGCAAATAATGCAACAAAACAAAAGAGTCCATTAAAGTCCTTCACAGAAAGTCGGCCTGTGTTCATGCATTTGTTTGTGCATCTTTGAATGTGTGCATGTCTGTGTGTGTGTGTGTGTCTGTGTGTGTGTGTTCATTCCTAGAATCATTTCTTTTTATCCCATGTGTTTGTGGGTACACGGGTGTGTGTGTGTGTGTGTGCAAGGGGGAGGGGGTTGTTTGTGTGTATGAACATGTGCCTTCAGCTTGTTTTCCATTTAGTGGTAAAAGGTCTAAATAATGAAAATACATCCATTAGAGGTGTTTTGTGCCTTTCGACATTCCAGCATTAGTCAGGCCCAATTAGATTTAATTATCCTAATACCCACACACAAGTAATGCTTATCTGAAGTACTCGGTCATTGGGGACATGTTTCAGTGAAATGACCGATGATGGTGATGAATGATGATGAAACTAATGATGGAGTATCCCTCTCTATCCTCCAACACTGAAAAACTGAACAGTGTGTTTGGGATGTGTTGACATCAACGCACTTAAATATGACATGAATGTTCTTGTTGTGTTCATTAAAGCTTTCGACAGCACACATGGTTTGAGGGGGTTTGAGTGGCAAAATGGGTGCCCAAGAGAAAATGGAGGTTGGAATTCGGTCCAAAAACTCTCCTTTGAACAGTTTATTTCTGCCTTCATCATGTTGGCAGTATTGAGAAAATGGCGGGTAAAATTCCTGTCCTCTAGATTGGAATGTGACTATGTTTGAAATGTTGTCGTATATGGGGCTGCCTCTGTTCTACGTTCACATGCAAACATCTTTGGAATGGGTCCTGTTAACCTTTCATCCTTTGACCAGCAGTGTCTGGCCCTAAAGGCCACTATGTGGACCAAAGGCCTCTATTGAGAGGCTCTCGCAGGAGGGGAGTGTCCCGAAAGTCCAGACAAGGCCGTCTCAGAGTCCAGTGATGGTGAAGCAATCAGAGTGGCGGCGGTGGTGGTGATGGTGGTGGTGGTGGTGCGAGCACTGACGAAGTGTTGTCTCACAGTTGGCCCACACACAGTGCAGGGGCTTGTCTCGTGCCCGTCCCCCTCCCCAGTCACCCTTAGCCACAGTTATTTCCTGGATTTTCTTTTTTTTTTGTCTCATTCAAGTGGCCCAGTATTAAAAAGGCAAATAAATGGAACGCTATCTTTAGCCACCCAGACTCGACTGTTTATAACTTTCTGTTATGGATATTGTGATTTTTTAAATCTCCCTTCTCTCAAATTTTTGTCCCCCTTTTATTTCGCTCCCCCAGCACCTGACCCAGTTTGCTGATGTTAAATTTATAAAGAGCGCAGAGCTAGCTGCCTGACGTAGCACTAGTATGATTAAATTAAGTTGAGTACACATACATAGAACGCATACAAAAACTGGAAACCTGTTGGTTTTTGACAGTTTTGTCTGTTGTCGCTACAGTTCCATGTGTAAAAGCAGTGTTATTTATGGTGTTGCTCTGTTATTCTGATTCGAGGATTCGTTGTGGGTTTCA
>NC_137920.1:65081739-65106739 GCF_963457725.1 Sprattus sprattus
ACTGGCCGTCGGGCATACCGGGCGTTTGCCCGGTGGGCCGACGTGCAATATGGGCCGACAGTCCCGATTTAAAAAAAAAAAAAAAAAAATTTTTTTTTTTTTTTTTTTTTCCATATAATGGTCTAACCGGCTGGCCCACGAAAGTAGTTCATCAGCGGCCCTATTGACACTGGGCTGGCCCAATCACATCCCCTGGGCTGACCCAACACCAACCCCTTTCGATTTGGACCTGCCTACATAATGCATTAGGACGGTAAACAAACTCAATTTTTTTTTTTTCCCCATATAATGGTCTAACCGGCTGGCCCACGAAAGTAGTTCATCAGCGGCCCTATTGACACTGGGCTGGCCCAATCACATCCCCTGGGTTGACCCAACACCAACCCCTTTCGATTTGGACCTGCCTACATAATGCATTAGGACGGTAAACAAACTCAGCCTGGCCCATGGCTTGACAGGTGCACGCTAGTCTGCGGCCCATTGGCTGTCTTCTTTAGTGACTAGGGGCTCGTCCAATCATATCACCAAACACCTTCTACCTTTAGCTTGGTCGGTGCACAGAAACGCACGTTTCGTTAGAATCCTCCAGTCCAAAATGGAGAGAAAGCGAAAAGGGGGTGCAGAGAAACCGCGAGATAAGAAGAGGCTTGCTTTTCAAGCCAACGCTGCCAAATGTGCCAAAATATCAGAAATGTTTGCCACGGCAGGGCCATCATCAGCTCCCGTGGATGACAGCCAGGGAGATACGATACAACGACCTACGGTAAGCTTACTGATCATGAATTAAAACGTCTCTAAAATATGTTTGACTTAGGACCTATGTTCTATGGCCAAGTTCGTTTGCATTGTAAATACAAGACAAGTCTGGAGCAATTACACTGATTTATTTATATGTTTAGTAATTTAATACATAATAACTAGGGTGACCAGACGTCCGGATTTATGCCGGCCATTCCGGATTTCCAACGCCCTGTCCGGCGTCCGGCGCAGCATCAAACCGGACGCATATTTGTCCTCCTTTTTGGAGTTGCACTGGGCCTAAAGAGCTGCGCTCTAGAATATTTGCCTGGATCGCAGTCTAACACATGATTGGCTTAAAGCTGTGTCTGATTAATATCTGATTGGCTTAAATTCAATTCTAACCCTATATCATTGGTTAAAAATGTAAAAAGGCTCCATGTGCTGGCTACGTCATACATATGCTGCTGGCTACATTGACAGAAACTGTTATTGACATAAGGACAGTTAACACACATAGAAGAAACGTGCCTAAACGCCAGACGTCTTTCAATCCAGAGTGGGCAAAAGAACACGACTTTATATCAAAAAGCAGTCGAGACTCCTTGCATGGCTTCTGCATTTTCTGTTGCTGTGACATTGACATAAGTAGTCAAGGTAAACGCGCACAAACTTTCCTCCTCTTTCTCGTGCCAGCTGCTAATACGAGTGGACATGCTTTCACTGTATCATGCTAGCATACAATTAACGTTGTGTTGCCGTGTGCGTTACCGACAATGTAAGTGTAATTCATGTATCTGCTAGCTTTACTTTCTTTATATTAATGTTTACAAGCACTAGCTGCTATAACTAGTAATTTATCGCAGACTTGTTCTAGCCTGTATACGACGCTAATACGGAGATCCATTTGTTTTGATATTGCTGGTAGCTTAGAGTTCAGACTGCCAGGCCATTTGTGGTCTTAGAGTGCCACCTTGTGGTATAGTAATGTGACAGCATTGCAATTACAGTGTTGCTGATACACTGATGTGCATAATAGTGAATTATATATTATACATTATTCATAACTGATAGGTTATTGTGTATTTTGTTCAGATATTTATATATTTACGTAAATTAGTACAGATTGCGAGTTATGTATATTTATGTTATATTCTGTATTTCTTTATTCTATAGAAACCACACAAACACTTACAAATACTTCTTTTAATGTATGATTATTCCACTGCAAACACTTAATGCACTTGATCAACCCGCTGGAGGTTAAACACAAATAAACCTGTTTCTACTACACAAAGTTGTATTGTAGAGGGGAGCACGCCAGAGTCCTATGTAATTATTCACAGCACCACGAAATTCCGTGATTCCGGAATTCCGTATTCCGAAATTCCGCATAGTGTCCTCCTTTTTGGTGTTATTTGGTGTTATGGATATGGTCACCCTAATAATAACAGTGAGTGTAACTGAAACTAGGTAACAAGGTACAAAATTCAAGTAACAACTTTAACAAAAAGTAACAACTTTCTACACAACTTTAAAGTGTATGATGTATATTGTATTGTATTGAATTTAGATTAATTAAGACCACCACCTTAACACACAAACTCTTGTTGAACTCATAAAGTAGTAGGTTCAGTGACGTGCGGTGAGACACCTGTATTCTGTAGCATCTGCGAGCCCGTGAATCAATGTTTCGTTGGAATCATGATGTAACGTTGTTGTAGCGGGAATACAGCAATGCTATTTTCTAATTGGCAGGGCATATGTATGATTCTAGACTTTGCTAAGCACTGAAGCGACTGAAACTGTGAATTTTGTCACATTCAGAGAAGTTAACAGGTAAAACGGGAGAAAAATAGGGCGTCTTTAGGCCGTCCTGCCCAAAAGTAGGGCGTCCCATTTCTTCTTAATTTTTAGAAGACTATAGGGCAGATGCCCTGCTAGCTAAAAGCCTGGTTGGTGTAGACATTCGAGAGACCAAAAAGACTGAAAAGGTGTGTTATCGAATTTAGTGGGCCGGTCTGGTTCAAAATGCCCGGGCCGATTTTTTGTCCCAGTCCGCCCCTGCGCGTGCCTCTTCTTGCTCAGGCATGATGTAAGCCCTTTCCTCTACTCTTGCATCCAGAGAGCTTGTCTGTCTTGGAGCGCTCCTCAGTATTGATCGTAATCGATTGTCTTTTTGCCTGTGAACCTTTTGGGCTCTCTGCCCGGAACGGTAGTGGACACCATCTTGTAATTAGATCTCATTCAAGACAGAGATGAATGATTTGGCTCCACAGAAGCCCCCAGATGCAGGCTTTTATCATGATTGGGACACAGTGCAACGTCAAAGCAAACATGCCACGGCCAATAAGAATAATATGTAGTTCTACAGTACCAGAGCTTATGGGTCCTGAAATTTAAAAACGACTTTTAATTATACCCCATCTCTTGGTGGTGAAACTTTGATTAATGTGTTCATTAATCTATAGGCTGAGGTCTGTGTGACCCCCATGCCTTACTTTCAGGTCAAAGCCGATGGTCAATGAAAATTAAATGAGGTCGAAATGAAATGACCAACTGCTTAATTCACTAAGTGCCTTCCTTCCTGGGCTGTGGTGACTTTGGGGGCGAGAGGAAAGCAGAGGGAGATTCAGTAAATGCCTGTGGACTCTTGAGGCAGGCTGGAGACAGTGGGGTCCTCTGGGGTTAGGGTGAGGTGTCTGAGGGGACGTCTTATCTGAAGGGACGGCATGTTGGGATCAGCATGTTGGTGGTCTTTTGGTCTTTCACTTTCTGCTAGGGCTCATTACATTTCTTAGCCATCATTTCTGTCTGTCCATCCATTGTTCCTTCTATCGGTCTGTCAGTCTCTTTCCATCTGTTTCAATTCCACTAGTTAAAGACAGGTTCTCTCTTACAAAATATTGGAGCATATTCTGAATTCATAGCATATTTCCCTCACATGTTTCCCTGATATTATGGAATTGACCTTACTGGAAGCCTATATATAACTTTCCTGTAAGTCTAGTTTTGTTTTTATTTTATTTTTAATGATTCCATAATAAATTAATCACTAGCCAGAAATTGTAGTACAAAGGATCTCCCTCCTCAGGGAATACAGAGCGTTGGTTTTAGACTTCAAATAAAATATCCTTGAATCATGTGTCATATAATAAGACCATTAGTGTCACAGCCAGCAAGGCATCTCAGTTGAACTCATTGTAGCCCAAAGAAAATATGTGAAGAAATGTATTTGATTTAACAAGCACCCCCTTATCACCATAAATACCCTGAAGCAGAGGAGAATTCCCGTCAGTACATCTGTTTTCTTTTTCGCAGTCAGCATTTGTCCCCCCCCCCCCCCCCCCCCCTTATCTGGGTTAAAAACTGTGAGATTTGTAGAGAGCTTTTCTGATGGCCGTAGACTCTGTCTGAAGCCACACCACTGACTCACCCCACTCAGGGCTACTGAGTTCACCTCTGTCTGGAATCGAAAGGAGAGTGAGTTTACAAACATCCCTCTCTGTCCCTCACACACTCTCTCTTTCTCTCTCTCCTTTTCTCTCTCTCTCTCACTCTCTCTCTCTCCTTTTCTCTTTCTCTCCCTCTCTCTCACTTCCCCATGTCTGTCTCTCTCTCTCGCTCTCTCTTACTTCCCCTCTCTCTCACTCTCTCTATCTACTTTTCTCTCTCTCTCCCTCTCTCTCACTTTCCCATGTCTCTCTCTCTCTCTCTATCCTTCTCTCTATTTCTCTCTTCCTCTATAACCACTCCAGTCCCTATTGGCTGTACATAGCCCCCTTGCTGAGTGTGTAATCTAATGGAGACGCTAACCTAATGGTTGGCCCAGACCCCACTGAAGCAGAATGAGACTGAGTGTATTAGGCTGTCCAAGGCTATTTATGGCCCAGACATCATTACTGTATAGCCGCACAGCAATGGAACCCTCGTCAGCCTTAAAGAGAGCATTACAGCATTGTAAACCCTCACCAAGACTCAAAGTAAACAAGAAACAGTAAACGTATAAACAAGGCTTTGTCTAATGTCTCTCGCTCTCTGAGTTTCCATGTTTCCATATGTTGGTGGTCCTGTATGGGAAGCTGTGAGAAATGTGTGTATTTATAGTGTGTGTATTTGTGTGTGTGTGTAGGAGGGGGGGTTGGGGCGGTTTCGCATCTGTGTTGTTTGTGTATGGTAATGTTAACGGATTTTTGAGCATGTGGGTGTGTGTGTGTGTGTGTGTGTTTGTGTGTGTGTGTGTGTGTGTGTGTGGGTGTGTGTGTGTGGGGGGGGGGATTTGTGTTGCGTACATCTGTGTATCTGTTAATCAGATGTTTATGTGTGACTGTGTGTGTGTGGGGGGGGGGGGTTGGTGGATCCATAATGCCACAGAGCTGGGGGATCTAAAGAAATTACTGGACAGAAAAGGATCATCCCCATGAGGAATATAAGCAGCTGGTCTGTGGGGGTACCACACACACACACACACACACACACACACACACACACACACACACACACACACACACAAAAGCACACACAGTAGCAGCATGCCTCACATGACTTATCATCTCCTGTCTCTCCCCTGTCCCGATGTGAATCTGTGAGAACTTCTCAAAATGTTTGGAATCCCCCCCCCCCCCCCCCCCTCCCCCCAAAGGGCTTTTTATGGAAAACACACTAAAAAGCGAGAGAGATGTAGATAGAAAGGAGAGAAGCCGGCTTAGGACTCTGAAGGATTCGCCATCCTCCTCGCCCCCCGGGGGAATGAAAGCCCAGTGAAGTGGCCAAAACAAACAGCTGGGCTTTACTGGCTAAAGGGGAAGCGTTCACATGTCCAGTGTTTTTTCCTCCGGGTCCATTAGCTATTGTTTCAACCCCTGCATGCCCCCTCAGCGCGCCCACTACCCCAGCCCCACGTCTAATCCTCAACTCCACGATAATAATCTGGCTGTGTTATTAAACGCTTTAGGAACCAATTAAAATGGCTCTGGGGCCTTGAAACAATGCGAGTGTGTGTTATTGTACGCTCCAGAATGCTTTGAGAGGATGGGTAGCATTTTTTTTATTTATTTATTTTTTTGAGGGGGTGAGATTCTGAGACAGAGGGGGGAAAAATCTCCAAAGTGCTCCTGCCCCGCTTTGGAGAGGAGTTGAGAGGAGTCTGTGAGTGTCTCTGTTCATAGCAGCTGATTGGAAGCGAATGTATAAGACATAGACATTATAGGTTAGAGTAGCTAGCAGGAAATGCTATGTTTGGAGGATGGACCCCTAACTCTGAGGAAATATATCCTTGTCAAATACATCCTGTTTTGAAAGTGCACTCATTCACAGATATGAAAGCAAATAGTTCCCTGATTAACCACTTTGGACCAAATGACTCGGTACGAGGTGCAGTGTAGTGTAGGTCAGTGCACAGGCCATATGTTGATGCCTTTCTACTGGTGCCTCAAAACAAAGCAAACATTTGCCTTCATGCTGTCTTATTGGCCCATTAGCGCGGGACGCCTGCTGTTCGCAGCGATTTCCATCATGTCAGCAGTCACAGTTCCACACCCGTCCAACCAACACAGATGCACAGCGCTTGAGACCAACGGGTGCCGCCAATCAGAAAAAAGGCAACCAGCAAATAAGGTCAATGCAAACAACGCCATCTGCCAGACAGTTTGCTTTAATCCTAACGAGATTCACCTAAAATGAGTCTGCGCAGCAGGGGTGGATGGGCAGAGGGGTGCTAGCCAGGGTTAGAGGGACATGGGGTGGGAGGGGGGGGGGGGGGGGGGGTTGAGGTGGGGGGTCCAGCAGGTCCAGGTACCTGAGTGACTAGTCTGACGGGGCAAGGCACTGAGAATGGGGCACAGGTTTGGTGCAGTGATGCTTGAAGGAGTCAGGAGCCAAAAATAGAACCATCAGCAGTTGTGTGTGGGGTGGGGTAGGGGGAGTGTGTGAGTGTGTGTGTGTGTGTGTGTGTGTGTGTGTGTGTCTGAGAAAGTGAGAGAGAGTGAGTGTGAGGCAGCGTGCGTGTTAGTGTGCACATGCGTGAGAGAGAGAGAGAGAGAGAGAGAGAGAGAGAGAGAGAGAGGGAGAGAAAGAATAAATTAAGCATAGAACTAGATGGAAAGAGGAGGGAGGAGGTAAGGCGAAATGAAAGAAAGAGGGCAACTGCTAGTTCAAGGAGCAGTCAGAGTTCTTCTGCCTTAAACATGGCACCAAAACATGAGGGGGTTAGCACCTAGAGAACACACACAACTCCACTAGCAGCTCAGCCAATGTGTGTCATACTCTGTTTCTTCTCTTCATCATGGCAGAAGCCTGAAACTAAGAAAAAAGACCAGGTTGTCATTAGTTAATTAATCCCATTTCACAGTCAACGTGTGATTTCAAGAGAGAAGGAGAATGTATACTGTACTGGATTTTTTTTTTAGTCCAACCAGAGAAGTATTACCTTACAACACATAAAGTTTTTCAGTTTGCAGATTTTATTTTTTTTAATTATTAACCCTCTGGAATTCCCTTGTTGCCTTTTCTCATGGTCAATCGTTGAGTGATTGCTGGGAAAATAATGATTCAAGGTATGTGGGAAATGGCAGCCGCTGGCCTCTCCGCACACTTCACAGCTGTGTGTTGTTTTCTTTTTTTTTTTCTCCAACCCCAAACCATGATGGCGTGGTCGTGTCACCAAAAGGGTTAAATGGCAACCCTACCAGCTTTTTTATGGCGTGTTATTCATTTACTCGCCTCGCCTCGCCTCACCAGGGCCACTCTCTCACACTTTCTCCTTTTGGCTCGCTGGGCTCATAATGTGTGGTCCTCGCTCCGTCTGATCTGAAACTCTATCCCAATGTGTGAAGAGGTCCGTGGGAGGACTGTTGGGAAAAAAAGGGGAATGGTGGAGGAAAAACAAAACACTGGTATTTTCAGAGATGAGTGCTGATGATCCAGAATCACGCAGAGGCCACATGACCATCGATTCTGTAAACTATTCCCCTATCCTATTTCAATTCCTGTTACACGCCCGTGCGTGGACAGTGTGTTTTGGGTGAAAAGAGGGCGAGGCCAGCTGTTTGGGTTGGCCGCCATCTTTGTGGGCATACGACTCATGGGAGTTTGTTTTTGGTGTGATTGGCGTGTAAGATCCGATGCGGGGCTCTCCGGGGCCACGGAAACAATTTCCAGTGTATGGAGCGGACAATGTCAGAAAAACATCAACGGATGCCAGAGCTAAGCAACAAGCCTCCACAAAGCCCTTGGCCTCTCAGATGCATATTCATGAGGGGTCGCCTGAAGGGGCCCCGAGTGACTCAGTGCCCCACCCCACCCCCCAATGCAGCCATCATCACACACCACTATGCCAGCCCCAGTACATAAGTCACATGCCTGGCGTAAGAGAGAAAGTGGACGCAAATCTCTGACTTTAAGTACTCAGCGTTTACTCCGAGACAGTCATGCGCTGTGTTATCTTTATCTTGCTTCCAGTCGCTGTATACGTCACTTCCGCATTGTCCTCTCACTCCTTTCAGTCTTCTAACACTATTTATTTGATACTTCACAATCACAGCCATAACAAATGTGTCAGAAAAGAAACCCTGACTGCTTTTGACATGCTCAGCAGAACTGCAACTATGTGGTGAGATGCTCACGTTCATTGAGTTTTCAGGGGCACCACTCTGGCTCCATGCCTCCATTGACACCAGGCTAGGGTTACAGGCCAGTTTTATTTTGGGGGTCTCGCCTGTGTAAAAGATCCCTCCTCTGGTGTTTGCCATTCAGGTCAGAAGAAAGCGCCACTGACCTATGTCAGGGCTTCAGACTCTCTATGTTGCTCTGACGTATCTGGTTTTAAGGCATTCCACCACCCTCTGTCTGCTGGCAGGCATGATTTACTCCACTTCTGCTGTATTAGCTTTCTCCTTCCTTCCTTCCTTCGTTACCCCTCAAAACACACACACACACACACACACACACACACACACACACACACACACACACACACACATCGTACTCCCTCCCCACATGACATGTCATGTCAACACCTACTGATGTGAATCTCCTCCATAAATTTCCTGGCCAGGGCACCCCTACAAGGAGCAGGAACTCTGTGTGAGTGTGTATGTTTGAGTGTGTCAATATGTGTGTGTGTGTGTGTGTGTGTGTGTGTGTGTGTGTGAGTGTGTGTGTGTGTGTGGTGGGGGGGGGAGTGTGTGTTTTTCAAACCTGTCAAACCTTACGTGCCCAAATTGATTCTCCTTGGCTGTTTTCCCTCAGCGCTGCTGCTGCGTGGGACCCTTCCTTATTGTCCTCGGAGGAACGGGTGACGCTTCTGAGGTGCAAGCCTGAGATTCCATTCACATTTACCGCCATTCAGTCCACAGCCAATGGCACGCATTCATCCTACACCCCTCCAGTTATGCAATGGCTACTCTGTGGAAAATCTGCCCCTTTAGTAACACTGCTCAGAAGAATAGATGACCAGTGCTTGGAACCGTAGGTCATGCAATGAATGAAGAGAACAACCCTTCATCTGTTTCCTGAGCCCCTAAAGATTCCTTTAAGAATTTTAGGGATAACAGGCTGCAGGACTACCCTCTTACGATGTTTCAAGAAAGGACATCACATTTCTTGTCTTATTCATAATTTCACCACAGCAACAAAAAACTGTATCTCATTCTATGGCTTTATCACTGCTATCTGAGCAGCAGTGAACCTGTGTAGAGAATGTTCAGAATCACTGGGGTGAACGCAGTAGACGACCTTTGTATGTTATGAGTTTGCTGAGATAATACTGGAATGCATTGAATAAGCAGTGTGCTTCATATGTGAGATCATTCTCCATATTCTTTTACACAGGAAATTCCTTATTCGTCTTGTTTTTAAATATTAATGTTAAGCAATATATTCATTTCATGTAATGATCAAAACAAACATTTCCTAGTTGTCTGTCAGTACTAGAGAGAGAAAGTCAGACAGAAAGACAGGGAGAGAAAGAGTTGTGTGCGTGTGTGTATGAGTTATTGGTGTGTCTTGTTTGGGGGTAGAGACCGGAGACGCTGCTCGTACGTAATCAGATGAAGTGGAAACTTCATGCACATCTGGTCCTGGCTGGCTTAGGGCTACGGCACGCAGCGGTCTGAGCACTGAGACATATCAGCTGCACTGAACTGGCATATACTCTGAAGCGGTTAGGCTTCATTACACAAGGAATTGTCGTGTTGGAATTACTCTGTGTTTCAGCAAGATGTAGCCGTGCTTCGTGGGCGCCTGGTGCATGGTGACGCAACGCCGCAAATCAGGTGGAGTGACGACTATTGCGGCAACAGTGTCCGGTCTTGGAAGATAACGGTTTGGTGTGTACACCGGTTCTCGTTACTATGTGTCACGATTTACAATGACAACGAAACGAAAGTCCGCAAAACTACAGCTCCGGCGGTCAATCAGCGAGCAGCTGCGCGATTCCACATCTAAGGCTTGGGATTTACTGTGGAGAAATGTCAGAGAGAGACGACTTGCAGGTCAGTGCCACACCGAAAGTTGCGGAATGCCCTCTGTGTTAAATGATTTAGGGACAGTCTTGTATATCGGCATAAGAAGTGTAACATAATGTGAGAGCAAACGCATCTCAGTTGCTGTGGAAGCCCGAATTAAGCTTATATCGGGAAGGTCAATTTAACGTACCGTTACTTGCTTGTTGCAAAGAGATAATATGCAGAATATTGCACATCTGCCTTGTCCTCATGACTAAAGCCTCGGTCGGGCGAATGAACACTTGAGCTTGGGGCTGTGGGGTCAAAATTAGAAAGTTTTTTTAGGCTACTATCCACTGTGACCAGTGTTGCATGTTGCAGACCCAATAAAAGCCATATGGTCCCACTGCAGCAATGGATAATGGAATGATTTACCCGCCAGGTGTTTAACTTAATGAAATGCATAATAATTATTTGCTCTGAAACAACTGCGACATTAAACTATATGATAGTTTTAAAATGAATATAGACCATCTATATTATGTATGTTAGTCAAGTAACCGTTGGCAGATGAAGATTTTCGTTCCTGTCAGCAGTGTTCTGAGCTCACTTGGTGATTGTTGAGGGCTGGCTACCAGCCCTATCTCACTAATAATTTAGTCTTACATACCTATAATATTTATTCTACATGTTCTCAGAAATAGCCAGTCTTAATTCATCCATTCATTTGTTATGTATTCACAAATGAATGTGTTTTATATATATATATATTTAGAAGAATATTGAGTGTGGGAATGATTAACCGAAAACAGCCACATATTTTCCCCTGTTTATATCACAGTGGTAGTATCTACTGTCAGGTTGAACAATTTTAACTTTTGTTAATTTTTTGGCAGGACTGTCTTGAATGTGTTTGGTAAATCCGCTCTACAGATTCAAAAAAGAATGAAGGACCTAATATCCTCAACATCTGGACATTTGTAATAACCACTCATTTATGTTTTTAGAATGAATTGCCTGGAAGCTGAAGCCTCAATCTGCATGTAATCTGCTGGAAAACATGGCTGGGGAACCCCTTTTGTGAGGTGGATTAGCCTAATTGCTCTGTGTAGTCTAGCACTACGTGTAAGCCATGAATTTGAATCTGCTCTGTCGGTTCAACTAAACTGTCCTTTCAGACTAGCTCTTTCAGTGAGTGGTCCTAGTGCACAAATGTTGTACCCTACTACTGTGGGTGAGAAAAGGGCATGACTTTGTGTGTGGAATGAGAACATGTGGGTATGTCTGAGCCGCTCTGTCAGGAGTAGAGAGGCACGCCTGCGCCTTATGCTGGCCTGCCCTCCTGGGTTGCGTTCCCACGTGTACTGGCAGTAGCGCTTTATCACTCTTCAAGGGTAGTGCTTTCACCTGCCTGTTTCAGAGAGATAACAGAACTATCCTGGTATCTGAACCGGACGACCACACACATTTGCGTTGGTTACAACTTTGTCTCTGCGGTCCAGGTGGTGCCAAGATGAAGAGGCCATTAAATGGTGGGACATGTATATTAAACCCCAGGTGAAAGTTGTATGGGCTTTGTCACGTGGTGTGGCACAAACACTGCCCCTGGCGCGTCGTGTGTTTATTTATGTGTGCTCAGAGCTTCCCCAATGGATATAAAGTGCTGGATTCAGCAGGGTTGAGGTCACAATTGCTTTCTTCTTCCCACCACAGGAGGTCAGCGAGTTTCTCCATTTTGTACCCAAACTTCCACAGTGTGGTGTGTGCTGTGTTTGTCATTGGTGGATCGTATTGTTCTACTGTTTTTTGTTAGATACGCACATATGCAAGCACACATGCTCGCACACACACACACACACACAAACACACACACACACACACACACACACACACACACACACACACACACACACACACACACACACACACACAGATGCACAGTCATGTAAAAGCATCCTGTCAGGCTAGTTTATGTATCCTGTTAGCTAGGGTGAAAGGACTGCAGGTCATCATGGAATTGCTGCACGTGCTCCACAAGCTGCCACAACCCCATTCCAGCATCCCACAGCATGACTGGCGTACCGCCGTCACCCCGCCACCCAGCCACCACGCGCCACCACGCGCTGCACCCACCTTATTTTCTGCCAGCCTTCAGTAGCTGGATCACCCCCAGTATGACAACAAGTCTCAGTTGCCTAATATGGATCAGGTCACAACAGCGGTCTGGGCTGCCTGTTCTAATTGTGTGGTCTATTATTAAAACAATTTTGTGGCGTTGTGTTAGCGTAGCACATAGCATTCCGTGACCGGATTTGACCCTAAGAATTGCACCACTCTCTAACTGAGTGCAAGTTAGGGGCCTTTCTAAGGTGAAGATTGGGGGGGGGGGGGGGGGTGTTCGATCACATTACCTAGGTTCCGGTCTGCCCTGGCTCAGTGGAGAGCCGCTGGTCCTTTCCTGAGGAATGTGTGTAAAGCCTATGGGATCCCCTCGGGGATCTCCTTAACCTAGTTTACCCTGACGAACGCACACGAGAGGCAGGCTGCAAGGGTGGAGTGGGGGGGGGGGGGGGGGGGGGTGGACGGAGGGATACTTGCATGTAAAAAGTAGGTCATTGCCTTGTCCACTCCTGGTCACTCATGAACCCTCACACCATGCGTCAGCCAGTGGGGTTCACATGAAAAGGTGGGGTTTTAACCCAAATCCTGTGGTTCGCGTGGTACCTGCTCTGTGTGTGTGTGTGTGTGTGTGTGTGTGTGTGTGTGTGTGTGTGTGTGTGTGTGTGTGTGTGTGTGTGTGTGTGTGTGTGTGTGTGTGTGTGTGTGTGTGTGTGTGTGTGTGTGTGTGTGTTTGTTTGTGCGTGTGTGTGTGTGTATGCATGCCTGGGTGAGTATCTGTGTGGGAGACAGATAGGGAAAGCTGCTTCACTAGTGCATGTGTGAGTGGCCACTAGGGGGAGTTGAGACATACAAACCTCTAGACCTGCTTTTTGTACCGGAATGTCCAGGTTCTGGACTTTTGAGCTCCTGAGTCAGTCATCAGAATTTGATAATTATCGCACCCTGGAATGAGCTGGTCACAACATGGCTGAGGCAAAAATGTCCCAGAGCTCTGACGTTATGATGATGATCTCTGTCAGTCTGACGGTACTACGGTACTCAGTGATTCCTTTCCATTGCTACTTTTTCTTCTATTGCAAGTTATAGCAATAAGAGCCATGTTAGAAAGTCATGTTTTTAGAGGGTGGTTTGTTTCTCACTGAATCTGGTTTCTCCTCTCCTCTCTCCTCTATTGGATATAATCTGAGATAAGCCTGGCGAGTTTGTCTGTGCAAGTTTCTTACACCTGTTCAGGCTTACTTTACACTGTATGTTGACAATATAACGGACCCCAACAATTTTTCAGTGGCACTACAGTAGGAAGCAAAATAAATCGAATAGGAATTCCAGAAATTAGTGCTGTAGCGATGCGTCGATGACGTCGACGCGTCGATTTCAAAATTACGTCGACGCCATATTTTTACGTCGACGCTTCGCCACATACACGTGGTTGACCCAAACAGAAACAAACATTGCGCAAGGACTGAGAGAGCAGAAACCCAGGGAATTGCTTGGCGCCATTAGTTGATATTGGCGATCTAACGTAGTGAATCATGATACATAGTATAAGCTGACCAACACCATGACTTAGCTCTCTGTGCCGTTTGTTCATGCTTAGTTGCCGTGTTCTGCAGCCGCAAGTTAACGTTAACTAAACTGACACACTAGTAGCTAGCTAACGTTAACTACTAGCAACCAAGCACGAACAAACTGCACGGAGAGCTATAGTTTGCTAGCACCACCGAAGTGCGCAGAGCTCAAGCTACACAACACACTGAACAAACGTTAAATTAATGTAACCAACGTTACTTATTGTCCCCTTCACGAGAGACAATGGGGTGCGTTTCTATCTCCATTCTCAAACGCACCCTATTGTCTCGTATTTAACGTTTGTTCAGTGTGTTGTGTAGCTTGAGCTCTGCGCACTTCGGTGGTGCTAGCTAACTATCTTCTTAGCTCTCCGTGCAGTTTGTTCGTGCTTGGTTGCTAGTAGTTACGTTAGCTAGCTACTATAGCGGCAGCGGCTAGACAGCTGTGTCAGTTTAGTAAACGTTAACTTACGGCTGCAGAACACGCCAACCAAGCACCAACAAACGGCACAGAGAGCTAACTCATGCTGTGGTCATTTACGAGTCAAACACATAACATTAGACTAACGTTGGCCAGCTTATAGTATGTATCATGATTCACTACCACGTTAGATCGCCAATGTCAACTAATGCAGCCAAGCAATGTCCAGGACAGGGCTGCACATAAGGTGGTGCGCAGTGCTCATCAATGAATGAATGTTTTTATAAGCACTGAAAACATTTAAATTAATGAGCACCACATCCAAATGTGATAGGGCTCATTTGAGTACCAAACATTTTTACTGTGAACTCTAGATAAACATGAAATGCATTGTTGGACTTTTGCTGTGCAAAACGGTGCTCATTAAAGTATATTATTAAGATTTTTTGGGGTATTTATTTGAGATACATTATGGTTTTAATCGAGCAACAGAAAAATAATCGTTAGACTAATCGTCCAATTAGTCGTTAGATTAGTCGACTATTCGATAAAATAATCGCCAGATTAATCGTTTTGAAAATAATCGTTTACCCCCAGCCCTACCAGAAATGTCACTCCACAAAACCAATTATTGTACATTTTGGGGGTTTGGAATGGGGAAGAAGGTTTAAGTTTCTCTGTAAAAGAACAGTACCTCAGTGGTTTTCATACTCTAAATTCCTCTGTTCAGCCTCTTCGCTTCCCCACTAGCTTTACATAGTATTTTCTGTAAACAGCTAGCTATCCAGATACCTAAAGTATTTCACCTTACCTTTAAGCATGTCACAGCTGTTCTGTTTGATAATAGTGTATATTCAGCGATCTGAGAACAATTCATTGGAGCTGGTATCTGGGCATACAACCAAGTCACTCTCCCCGTCTCTGTCTCTCTCTCTCTCTTTCATTCTCTCTCTCTTTTCGGGATGAGGTTTTTTTTCCCATATCCGCCCTGGGCCTTTGTCTTTCGTCTGATTGCGCAGGCCACAGCTATTCTGCTATTCTCCTGGTATGTATATTTTCCCTCTAGCCCTTGGGAAAAAGGTTACACACACACACACACACATACTGAGTCACAAATTTCCTTTTTGGCTCGAAGTACTCCAGAGATGTGTGTGTGTGTGTGTGGGGGGGGGGGGGGGGGGGGGGCAGCACCGCTAGATCTCATTGGACCCTGGGTGTTGGTCATATGACCACCAGGGGGGCCGACACAGGGAGGAGCCGCCAGTCATTTCCCTCCAGATAGCTACAGTCCCAACTTGTTGCTGAGGTGTGTGCCTACACTATCACAGTGCACATCTCAAGCAGCAGGTGCGGGCAGCGCTACGAATTCCGATTGGTGCCAAGACAGAGAGAGAGAGAGAGCGAGAGGGAGTTGAGGTTGTGTCGTGGCTTGTGCTGACCGTTAGTGCGTGTGTCAGTCCATATCGACGTAGATCATACAGACACACACACCTTCCACCTCCCTGGCGCAGTGAAAAGAAAGACTTGAGTGGGAAAAGACTGATTCAAGGAGACAGCAGGAGTCACAGACAGCAGGAGACACAGACAGCAGGAGTCACAGACAGCAGGAGACACAGACAGTAGGAGTCACAGACAGCTGGAGTCACAGACAGCAGAAGACACAGACAGCTGGAGTCACAGACAGCTGGAGTCACAGACAGCTGGAGTCACAGACAGCAGGAGTCACAGACAGCAGGAGACACAGACAGCGGGAGACACAGACAGCAGGAGACACAGACAGACAGCAGAGACGATGCTCCCGGAGGTCTCTGGCGACGTGGACATGGACTTGGACTTGGACTTGGTGGACACAGAGTGTCTGGGAAGCATGACCCCGGAGACTCAGGAGATCTACCTGAGGCTGCACCACCATCGCAGACGCTCGGGGCTGCGCCTGGCTCGCATCATTGCCAGGCACCAGCTCCTGAGGAAGACCACTCAAGGTACACAAGAGATAGGCAGAGAGTGCAGGCTTCGCTCATTGCAGTCGCTTTGATACCGTGATGCCCTTTATGTGAAGGGTTAAGAATAGCACATTCCAGGCTGGTAATGTCATGCGTGGTTCAGTTTATGGAAATTTACTTCAGATCTTGCCGGCTATGAATTCAGAAACGCAATCTTTTCAGGGCATTTTTACAGTATTTTCTTCCCTATGATGTTACCCATAAAGTGTGTCAACCATGTGATTTTCAGTAGTTACAGTGAAATTGAAATTACTGTTTTGAGTCTGAGTCTCATTACTAATGATACATTACAGCTGACGCTCCATCTCAAAGAGATTGCAGCTTCAACAGGTGTGTGTAATACTGGGTGTTGTGAGGATTACCACAGAGTGGCTACTAATAAGCTTATTCTATTCATCTATATACTTGCTATAGTACATACCTAAGGTGCATTATGGTTGGTATATATTGTATATCTCAACTGCATGTCTGTAGTTCCACATTGTGAATTGCCTGGGAGCTCTAGACTGCTCTTTTCTTTTTCTGTAGCCTTGAAGAATGTGGTTATCTGTGCCTGAGAGAGTTGTGAGAGAGCTGGGGCATGCCCCGTCTTGACATTGGGCTGTACTTGCGCATAGCATTGAAAGTTATTCACCTGTCAGCGCGGCACTGGAACAGACTAGCACTGAGGGAGTTCTTCAAAGCACATTCTTTCTCTGAATAGCTGATGCTTGTCTTTGTCCTCTCTGAGTGTCTTCTTTTTTTTTCAGCTGTTGTGTAACTGTAACTGGCCTTAGGAACTCCCAGTAAATGTTACCAGCTGTAGGCCCACAGTGAGCCAGGTCCAAGGAGACCCTCCATTCCTTTATGAAGCAGCTCTCATCCAGCTGGATCATTATTGTCTGGTGCCAACATTTGTAGATGGGGTGGGGTGATGGAAAGTTTTAACACACCTTTTCCAACTTCCCATTTGATAAGAAGTGCATCTTTTTCAGAAGTGCGTTCCATTTTTTATAGTGACCATGATTTAGGTATCTTTGGGGTCAGGTTTTGATTCAGAAGAATGAAGTGATGGTCTTCACATAGAAACAGACCTTGTGTGCCTAGTTTTTTGTAGTTATGAGGTTCATTTACCCTCCTTATTGTCTATAATATGCACATTGTATGTTGAATTTATGCGGTTGGATATGTATCTCAGTCTAAACTCCGCCAGAGAATCTGTGATATGACTGACGTTGATTCCCATTCTCAGATAAATTCCTTATATGATAAAGTAAATAGTGTTTCTATAGAGATTCTGCCAAAATACATGAAGGCGGAGGACTCCACCCTTCCTTCCATTTCCTCCAGTGTTGTTGCCATAACGACTGCAAATCTGTTTGGTTGTCCTCCGCGTCCTCCCTTTAATCAATGACAGATTTGCTTCCAATCCTCCAATTACTTAACGCAAACAGAGGCAGAGAGTGTGTTTTAGTATTTGGGAATGTCTGGACACTTTCAGATGTGTTAGCTACTGTAGAGTGCTAACTGCACACAGCTGTCCGAGGCGTTCCGTTTGGCCCTCCATTGCAGTACATCGAAGAATGTGTTGCAATTTCACAACTAGCAACACACAAAACAAAAGTCAACAAAATAAATCGATCAATCAGTTTAAATGGGGTCAGCCATGGCCTACTGGTTAGGGTGTTGGGCTTGGAACCGAAAGGTTGCCGGTTTGATCCCCGACCAGTAGGAAAAATCTGGGCAGGGGAAGTGGTTGAGCACTGCAGTCCCATGCCCACATCCAGGGCTGAGGTGCCCTTGAGCAAGGCACCTAACCCCGATCACTGCTCCCCGCCGCTAAAAAAAAGCAGCTCACTACTAGTACTAGAGTGTGTGTGTGTGTGTGTGTGTCACTATCTCTGCCATAACATAGTCACTAGTCACTAGGGCTCGTTTCCATTTCCATTTCCATTTCCAAATGTCAAATCTGGGAATCAGGTTATTTGTATCTCAGCGGATGATGCCCTAAAGGCAGAGGTATTGACTCTGAGATGTATTTCTCACTAGGTAGGACTGGGGTAGCACCTCAGTAATGCTCTGAGGCCCCAGGGCAGTGGCGCTGGTATCAGCAGAATACTCTCTGTCTGGATATGTGTCGCTCAGTGCCGTCCAGAGAGTTCAAACATTGTTCATCCTTTAGGGAATGAATCCACCACACCCAATTCAAGCCAAAGACATAACAAAGATTATTTCATATTTCACATTATTTCATCACAGGGTGTGTGTGTATGTGTGTCTGTGTGTGAGAGAGAGAGAGCAAGGGGGGGGGAGTCTGTTGTGGTGACCGCTTTATACAGTTGAAAAAATTATGTTAGTGGCAGGCATTTAGTGAATAATGTTTGTTTGTTTTCTTTTGGCATTATATTTGGTGCACATATATATGTTAAGCCTATGTATGATTTTTTTTTTCCCTCTTCTTATCTTTCCATGTCTTTCCAGATTTTTTTCTCTTTGCCCAGGCTATGTTGTATTAAGACATTTCCAAAAAAGTATCTTGTCGAATTTGACAGCGAGAGTTGTGATATTTACAGACACCATTTCTCTCTTCGCAGCTGCTGCAGGGCTGTATGTGTGGAGAAAGTTCAGCAATGACCCTGAAATGTCATGGATTCTTGACCAGCTTTGGCATGTAGACTGTTGCTCAACTGTGAGTGTTTTAGGGATTGGTCATGGGCATGCTGTGGATTCGTATTTGCTCCCTAATGCAATATCTTTCATCAGATCCAGCTCTTTGTTTATTCAGCTCAAAGCCGGCCAGCCCTTCTCCCATTTGTCAGCTTTTCATCTACAGTATGTGAGGGTTGTGTCAGTGATGTTCCCATTCTGAAGGCAGAGCATCTGCCTGTTGATAACACTAATCTGGGGAGTGTGTGTTGTCACCTCAGGTGAGCCATTGAGTAATTTGTTCACACCAGTAAAGACTCTGCCTGTCTGGAGATAAGCGGTGGTTAGAGGTTGATCTTTGAATGGTGATAAATGGCACGCGGCTAGTTTCTTTTGCTCACCGCTTCCCCCTGTTGGTGTGAAAGAGTCACAGCTTTGCGCTCGCCAGCATATTTTCCAAACTAACCTTTATTGGTTTGGCACAGTGTTTGGTCTGTCAAACTGTTAATTAAGCTGTGAAATGTTCATTAAGCAGGGAGGCCATTTATTCAAGGCTCAATTGTTGTCACCATGGGTACATGGGCAGGATTCTAGTAGCCACCCAACTGAATACCCACAGTGATGCCCAAGTAAAGGAGACTGAGACTGAGGGAGTTTGTCCCCTACCCCATCTCTGGGTTGATTTAAACATGTTCCAGACCCTTCAACTCACTAGTGACGTAAAAGTGTCATTTTCATAGGCCTTCCCCACTTTTCTCTCTTTCTCTCTCTGCTTTCAATACTTGTGTACTGTGCTGTCAGTATCCCCAGCTTCTGCGTCTCACATACAGAGGTGTCCACGAGCACAGAGGACTGCTGTAGTGTTGAGTCTCTCCTCTCTGGAGACCGTGACTACTGTACGCAAGCCTGTCAATGTGAGGGAGAAGAGACGTGTGACGAATTAGGCTTTAGTATTTAGTGTTGAGCAAGAAAGTCAACCGAAAACTATTTTCTCAAGAACCTTCATTTCTCACAACTTTTTCATGTTCATGTACTTAATGTGTATGTGTAATTTGGTCTTATTAAGATTTTCTTTCCAGCTGTGTGTGTGTGTGTGTGTGTGTGTGTGTGTGTGTGTGTGTGTGTGTGTGTGTGTGTGTGTGTGTGTGTGTGTGTGTGTGTGTGTGTGTGTGTGTGTGTGTGTGTGTGTGTGTATGGGTGTGAGAGTGTGTGTGTGTGAGAGAGAGAGAGAGAGAGAGAGAGAGAGAGAGAGAGAGAGAGAAACTTGGTATGCGTGTATGTGCAATAAATCGTAATGGGACCATGGGGGTTTCGGAGAAGCCCATGGAAATGAACAGCATGAATACATTGGAACTGAGATGTGGTGGGGTGTGGTGGGGTGGGCGTGGGGGGTTTTAGTTTGCTATACATGATCCAGCTGTGCTGAACACTACCAGAGGAGGAGTTTGGGACATTTGAGACAGGGGGAGACAGGAGGAGGGAAAGAGAAATTGAGAGAGGGAAATGCAGAAAGAGAGAGGGAGAGACAGATGATAAGGGAAAGACAGAAAGAGAGAGGGAAAGAGCGAAGGCAGGGAATATATTGCCGTAATCAGAGAGAGAGACAGAGAACCAATAAGAGTAAAGAACTGAAAGAAGACTTCAGCCAGCTGCATAGCTACTTACGAGGAAAGGACAACAGTCATCTATTTATGCCTGCAGGTATGCAGTATTCTTTGGTTTTTACTGGGTTATGGATTTTTGTTAGGATATGCATATTTGACCACTATTGTCTGATATGATCTGCCTAGTGACAGTGAATGTATGAGCTAGGACTGATGTTGAATTTCTGAAAAATGGTGTTCAGTGTGTACAGTGTTAAATGCTTACAGGTCTTTGGCTGTGTCACCCAGTGTGTGACTGAAATTAATGTTTTCCCTTGTCTCACGGAGAATGCATTCCACAGAATTAGATTCTTCATAGTTTCAGGGAAAAACAATGTTTATATTTCACCACAGGGAATACGGATAATATTGATGTTTTGTTTCCTCTTCATAGTGCTACTCTGTTTCATCTTGGCTTGTAAGGCTTGCTTCATGTCACTTCCTATTTTTAAAAAGAAGCACTAATTACTAGCAATCACAGCTTTGAATTGTATTATTTCACAACATCTTCTCAAACTGTAATTTCAGTTCCATGTTTTGTATAGCAAAGACAAAAAAAAAAAAAAAAAAAAAACCTTAAGATTCTCCCTACCCCAAAAACGGATGTCAAAGCACTTTAGCATGTGTGGGAAAATGGCCCCGGTCCAAAGAGTGTGAGTGTTTATGTGGAGGAGCTGTAGGGGCTGTCCAGGACACTCCACATGGACTCTGTCTGATGGACTTAGCTTGTCTGCCTGGTCAGTAGCCTGGGAGCGGATGAGCAAGCTGGTGAGGGTTGCAACCAGGGGTCTCTTGTCAAAGACAGCTGAGGGTGTTTGATATGAGAATGTCTCAGGGATGCTGTTCACCTCTTGTGGTTTCGAGTGATTTTCATCATTTGACAGATCTTTATCTTTGTGGTCGGTATGCATATTCTGACCTTTCTGAGGCTCACACTGAAGGGTGAAGGATTGTTTATCTCAGTGCATTAGTGGAGGAGAGTACGTCCAGTACAACTCATTAGTTTCTTGTGTGTGTGTGTGTGTGTGTGTGTGTGTGTGTGTGTGTGTGTGTGTGTGTGTGTGTGTGTGTCTCTGTGCACGTGCTGGCAAGTGATTCTATTCAGATGTTTATGCTTCTGATCCAAGAGTGTTTGAAAACAATCACAAGTGATTTTCCACCCCTCTTGAGTTTCCAGCGTGGGAGCAGCCATGCCAGTCCTCTGCTATAGGCTACTCGAAGCCATAACCTCATAACCTCCACTGTTTACAGACAAATATCTGACCTCAAGACGGCTCAGGTCACGTACAGAAAAAGACATTTAAAAACTCTGGTTAGTAGGCTGTAGTTTGTTTTGCTTATGACTAGTAAAAGGCTATAGTTTGTTTTTGTTTATGACTAATGGGATTTGTCAGTAGGGGGACTGTTTGAATTGGGGTGTTAGAGGGTTTACATTCTTGCAAAGGATTATCAAGTCTAGTGAAAGCAGACAGTACTCCTTCGGAACTCCACACACTGTTTTGGCTCTCACCACTCTCTGGTGAGCCCAGCCTCATTGATTCTCTGATCTTAACAAACGGCCCCCAAAGTCCCAGTGCTTGGTTAAGACTCTGCTCGGGCGTTTGTCAATATCTTTCAATTTAGTCCAGGAAGCTTTAGCTCTGTCTCCTGGGGCAGCGTATATTAATTCCTGACTGGAAGCTGGGCGGACAGGAAGTGGCTTAGTGACAGGGGGCTTTGAGGCCCCCGGCTGCCGTGGGTCCCCACTCACTGGCGTCAGCTCAAGGAAACAAGGCAGGTAATAAGAGGAGAGTGGGTGGAAGAGAGAGGGAGCGGAGTTTCAAGAAAGAGAAAAAAAAGACCTGAAAGAGTCGTGGATGAGGAAGGAAGAAGGGAAAAGAAATTTCGGTGACTTTTCAGGGCACAGAGAGAGAGAGAAACCCGGCTTATGTAAGCGACAGGCCCCTGGCGCTCTCTCTCTTTTTCCATCTCCCTCTCCTTTCTCTCTCTCTATCACCTCTTTATCTCGGGAGAATGCTTTTGATTTCGCCCTCTGCCCGCTTTTCAAACACCTTTAGTGTCTCTGCCCGCCGGCTGGGCGGCTCCCGCTGTGCCCTCTCATGGCGCGCTGCCTGTTGTCACGTCACACCAGCCAGGAATGCTGAGGAGGTGGCACGGTGGAGGATGGGGGTGTGTGCCCGCTGCCCAGGAACCAGGGAAGGATTAGCCAGTGGCACCTTGTCGAGTGGGTTGATTGTCGGCGGGGGCAGTTTAGTGCTCGCCCTGTCCCTAGAGTGAATGGGAGGGGGAGGGAGTGGGTCCAAGGTTCTCTCAGAGAGGTGCCAGGGGCTCCCGTGTTAATTAAACTCCACGTCGCAGAAAAAAAAAAAGCGGGAAGGCATTATTCCCACGGCACCGGAGGGCATTGACTCAAGGACGCCTTTTGGCTTCGGCCAGCGGTGCACCCCTCCTGCGCTTTAGAGTGGTCCGGATGGAGCCTGTTTAATGTGGCGCAAAAAGCCCCCCCAGGGGTCTTTCTACAACCCCCCCAAGCCCAAGAATTACCCCCACCACACCACACGCCGGGTTGTCTGAGGAAGGAGAGAAAGAATGCCCCCCTCCCCTCACCTCCTTCTCACCCTGTCAGGCCACTCACCCCCCTTCAATCTGTTGGCAAAGCACAAATTGGAAGCAGAGGTTGGGGACTAGGGGTGGTGGTGGCGTTGGGGTGGGAGGTGGTGGCTTTCGGACGCCGTCAATCTCTTACATGATTCATTATTCTTAATTACAGGCTGGCAAGTGAGGGGCTATAATAGTTATCAGCCTTGACACGGAAAGGAGTAATGGAGTGTGGAGACATTCGGAAATGATGCTTTCGTGTCAGAGAAGGACTCTGATTTAAGTATGGGGGCGGAGGAAGCAAAGGACCCAGCACAACACGGGCAGGAAGAAGGGGTTTTCACCCCATTTAATACCCCCATTATGTCACCCTAATCACTCCCACATGTGGCCTCAACCACTGAGTGCCTCTGACAGCTCACCGCCTGCCTGCAGAGTCCCGCAAGTTCTCTGAAAGTCACCGGCAGACTTGAGTTGGCAGACGGCAGCATAGAGATGTTTGGATTAACGTTGACCTGTTTCAGGGATCAGTCCCTAATTTGAATTGTTCCTCTCAGAGGAGCAGAGGAGGTGTTGAAAGAGGGCTTTTCATTTGTCCGATAAGGTGACAGCTTTTCTGCCTGTGGGAGAATGGTGGATTAAAAGAAATGTGGTGTATTAATGAGAGCAGATGTGTGTGTGTGTGTGTGTGTGTGTGTCTGTGTGTGTGTGTGTGAATGTGTGTGTGTGTGTGTGAATGTGTGTGTGTGTGTGTGTGTGTGTGTGTGTGTGTGTGTGTGTGTGTGTGTGTGTGTGTGTGTGTGTAGGAGGGGGTGGGGGGGGGGGGGGTCAAGTTCAGCAGGCCAAGGTTGTCATCATCAGAGTGCCAAGTTTTTACGTCACCGGAGCTGAAGGAGATGAGGACAGCTGTGACTGAGGCCTGTCTGTTGATTGCGTGATTTCTAGGGACAACATCTGGATAGTGGGACTGAGAGAGAGGGAGGGGGAAAGTGGCACAGAAACAAATAGAGAGGCAACAGATTGAGAGGCAGACATGTTAAAGGGACAGACATCAGGGAAAGAGACGGTGAAAAATGGAATGTAAAAAGGATGGATAGATAGACAGACAAAGATTGGTAAAGGAAAGCAAAATGTTGGGAGGTAGACATGGCAAAAGGACAAAAGGCTGAGGACAGGGGAGATCTTGCCAGGGTTTATATCTAAGTGAGGAAGCCTGTGTGTAGCGTGGAACGAGAAACAACCTCACAACTAGGTGCTCAAACTATAGTAGACACATGTTCTATGTGAGGATAGTTAGAAGGATATGGGCATCTGAAGTGATGGGTTAGTGGAGTGCTTTACAGAACTGGCCATCTGAAAAACAGCAGAACTTTCACCATCATTGCTATCAAAATAGATAGATTATTTAAATAGATTTTTTTATTGGCCACACCACAGAGGCTGATAGAATTAGTTTTTTCGGTAGAGTATGTTAAACTCTGCAGCACAATATATACATGGACAACAGCATACATGACACGCATTATAAACAATAAACAATCCAATGGTGGAAACATGCATACGTGAATGATGAATCAATGAATGAATGCCAGCAGTGTGTGAGGAGAAGTCCAGAGCGAGGAGAACGAGATAGTGATGAGCAGGATGTGAGTGTTGGGAGATGACCTCCTTTGCTCGCTTTACAATCCAGTGAGCATATAGAGTTTCGACTAAGGGTAGTGGGTTACCCATGATTTTGGATTCCTTGTTGACAATCCGCTGACATTTTTTCCCGTATTTGATTGGCTATGCTACCATAATAGAAGTTTACGACGCGACCATGGCTGAGTAGAACAGGACA
>NC_137920.1:65111739-65191739 GCF_963457725.1 Sprattus sprattus
CACTGGTTTCGTATTTAGTGTTATATGTCTGGGCATCCAGCACATGTTTAGAGTCTCCTGGCACTTGTGATAGCCGTGTGACCCCAGCTGGTGGCCTGTGTGTGTGCGTGTGTGTGTGTGTGTTTGCGTGTGTGTGTGTGTGTGTGGGGGGGGGTCCCTGTGGTGAAGATCAGACAGATGAGAGTTTAAGAGGTGCTTTAAGATCACATCAAAGACCAACAGGAAGAGGATCACCCCACTCTCTTTCTGTCTGTCCCACTTGCATGCTTTCATTCCCCCTTGCTCCCTCTCTCTTTTCGAGCTCCTCTCTCTTTCTGGCTCCTCTCTCTCTCTATCTCACTCTTTCTCTCACTCACACACACACACACACACACACGCGCGCGCACACACACACACTAACACACACACACACACACACACACACACACACACACACACACACACACACACACACACACACACACACACACACACACACACACACACACACACACACACACACATTTCTCTGTCTTCCTCTGACTCACCCTCTCTCACTTCATCTCTGGGTGTTTTTCTGCATCATTCCCCTGTGTCCTTGTGTGGTGGGAAGACACCAGTCTAGGGATTGTAATGCTGGAACAGCACAGCCAATCAGATGCCTTTATGAGACGAGTCACAAAACAGATTCTTTTTTTTTTTTTAAAACCACGCTCCTTTTGCATGGACCAGCCTAGGAGAGGAGAGAGGCGAGAGGAGAGAGCGTGTGGGCAACAGAACAGTGGATGTGTTGTGTGATGTTTATTACTGTGCTCACGCTGACCTGTGGACTGTTTCCCTTCCAGGCGGCTCAACACGCTGAACAAGTGTGCCTCCATGAAACTGGATGTTAGCCTTCCAAAGAAGAGAGTGAGTAACCTCACCACACACTACTGCATGTTTGATGCGTTTAATCTCATGTTTTGGGTTTTATTTTTATTTTCTTTCTTAATGTTATTTTCCTTATTTTATCGCCTAAACTCACCAAAATGATCAGATCCAGGACATTAGTCATAAAGGGGAAAACCTTAAAATGGTTTTGGATCTTCAAAATTAATTTGAAGGATTTTGTACCATCTTAGATTCAGTGTCCTTAGTATGATGTGTTTAGTAATTCATAATGCAGTGTACGTCCCTTGTAAGCACATATTACATTTTTCCAATCATAATTTTAAACCTAATCCTAACCTTAATCCTGAGTATGTCCTTTCTAAGAGCTATATTGCACATTTGTAGTACTAAGATGGCAGTACCTAAGGACACTTAAGGTAAACTGGGATCCATAGTTCTTATATTTGTACTTAAAATAATGTACTGTTGTATACACTATAGCAGTGTAAATATGAGACTTACGTTCTCACCTAAACAGGCCCTTTATTACTCCCCATAGGCCACTTCCAGCTTGAACTAGCTCTTTGATGCCATAGACTGCTGAAGAAGTGCAGAGCTCTCTTTTGTCTCGCCATCGCTCTCTGTGTTTTGAAAGTGCTATCGCCCGCCTAATCCCCTGTAACCTAGTTTAGTGGATATTTGAGAATTTGCCCATTGTTGTTTCTTTCTTCATCTCTGAAAGTAACACTCAGAGCCTGGGCATCCCTGCAGGAATGTGACCTGTTGTGACTGGAGTGTTGACTCAGAGCTTGTTTTCAAAGCACTCTGCCTCTTCACCTGTTCAGTTGAACTGTTACTCTTAATATTAATGTATTGACTAACATTAACACCATATAGGGGTAAACATCTTCAAAATAACTACAGCGACTAAGGTTATTTCATTTTTTGTCAGTGTTGATAGTTTTAAGGTTTAAAGTATTTGTACTGTGAAGTTGAATGCATTAGTTCGATATAAACAAACCATTACATAATCATTCAACGTATGATATTGCGTTATTATCAGTGAAGCCTATCTTTTGTCTATGTTATATATTTGCTAATGTTAATGTTAATCAACTAATGTATGTATGAAAACCCCTGGAGTATTTCATGTGAATATATCAAACCGTTTTGAAACTATTGCATTGCATTAAGTTGTCTAGGGATCACTGATGTCTGGAACAGGTCAGGTATGCATTATGTTCAATGGTTTGCTTGTGTGATTCTGTCAGAGTGAAGACTCGGATGAGGACGACGTGCTGGCAATCAGCAACCGATGGACGTTTGAGTGGAGCAGCCGTCGCTGGTCCCGCCTGCAGGACATCGACCAGTTCCTGTGCAGCGACCCGCAGCGGCGGAGCCTGTCCTACATGGGCGAGGACAGCGGCAGTGGCGGTGTGGGCTCGGGCCTGCGGCCCACGGTGAGCAGCGAGAGCGTCCTGACGGACCTGAGCGAGCCCGAGGTGTGCTCTCTGCACAGTGAGGACTCGGCCTCCCTGCTCATGCCCGACTCGTTCTCCCTGGCTCCGTCGCCGGGCGCGCACATGCAGTCGCAGCGCTTGTCGGGCGACTTCCCGCATTACCACTCCCTGCCGGCTAAGGTCGGCAGCGGCGGGGGCGGTCGTCACGGGCGCACGAAGGCCAAGGATTTCCTGCGGCGGATGGAGACGCTGCGCTCGTGGGGCAGCTCCCTGGGCCGGCCCGACCGCCGCTCGCTGGTCATCAGTGGGCCCGTGCTGCAGAGCGAGCCCGAGGCTCTCCGGACGCTGCGCTGTGTGCAGATCGGCAACGGAGAGTCCCTCCCCACCCCCCCGCTGTACAGCACGTTACCACGGCTCAGGCACAGCATGCAGGTTAATGGCTGTGAAGCTATGCTTACTCTTGGTGACGGGGGGTTAAGGCGATCGGAGAGCACCGCCGGCGGTGCGGATAGCGCCGCCATCTCCGAGGACAGTGTTGGAGAGCTGCAGTCTAAACAGAGGGACCTGCTCAGTAAGCGCGGGGGTATTTACCTCGAGGGTATGGATGTGCTTACAAGTGGACCTGAAACTGAACGAACTGACAACCTGAACAACACCAGCACTGACACCAACAACAGCACTAACACTGATGCCAACACTGACACTAAAACCAACACTAGCACGCCCACCACCTCCAACAGGCGTGTTGCGCAGATCCGCAGGAATCAGTTCCGCTCCTTCGATGACCTGGTGGTGCACGTGCCCAAAGACCATAAGCCGGGCACCTTCCCCAAAGCCTTGTCCATTGAGAGCCTGGCACCCGCCAGCTGCGAGAAAGCTAACTGGAGGGCTGGCGAAACACAGACGCGGGGAGGAGGGGGACGGTCTGGCACCAGCCGGACGGCCACCCGCTGCTGCCCCCACGGCAGCCGCATCAGTGTCTACGACAACGTGCCCGGCTCCCACCTGTACGCCAGCACCGGCGACCTGCTGGACTTGGAGAAGGAGGACCTCTTCCCCCACCTGGACGATATCCTGCAGCATGTCAACGGCCTGCAGCAGATCGTCGACCACTGGTCTAGAAACGTGCTGCCGCCCGACGGGGAGGGGGAGGGGGCAGGAGAGGGTCACCTGGAGGAGGAGGATGAGGAGGGGGAAGGGGAGGGCACTGTGATGAAAGGGGTGGGGTCTGCGAGCCAGATCACACTGGATTTTGAGGGACTGGCCGCGGCCAGCGATGGAGAGCGGGATGGAGTGTCGTTAAATGACACAGACTCCACCAGCACGCGAGAGAGAAGGGACTCGGGAGTAGGGGCTTCGCTAACAAGACCCAGGTAAGTAAGATCCAGGCAGCTAATTTGATAAGACATGGAGGGCTTTTGATAGTTTTTTTAAGGTACCTGAAATTAGAAATGATATACTTAACAGATGTTTTTTTGGTTTTGAAACTGTGCTGTAGGTCGTATATAAGAAGTATCATCCACAACTAGTTAATTATTTCTTAAATATATAATGTAGTACTATTGGCAATCCCATATAGTGACTTAAGCTTCTTTATTATATCAGTAATTACCTCTTTCCTTGTAGACTAAGGTGGCCCAGCTTCAGGATATCAAACCGCCTCAGCCAAGCAGGGGTCTCCCTGCAGATTAATAGCCAATCAGCAGGCCAGCTTAGCCTGTTACAGAAATTCTCCTTGCTACGCCTCACTGCCATCATGGAGAAATATTCAATGTCTAACAAACATGGATGGACCTGGTGAGTGGACTTGATGTGATGTATACAGTATATCATTACATCAGTCATTTTTTTTTTGTATTGTTGTCCAAGTGTGTTGAAGATCTGAGTGTAATTTATAGGCTAGTGCATTTACATGTATCAATACACATTCATGCTAGCATTTCATGTACATGTATCTCAGTTGCCAGTTTATTAGGTTCACCTAGCGGGAATGAATGCAGTCTAATACAACAGTCCTGCATTAAATCCACTTTTATAATTGTTATAATAAACAGTTTAAGAGAGGTGGCAATTCAACTGCATGACCATTCTGGAGGATGTAGTTTGTGGTACTGTTAAACTGTATTGAATTAAACAAGAAGGTGCTTCTGTTATTGAGCCTAGCCTCACTGATTAACATGAGTAGGTCAAAAATAATAGACGTGTTTTAGTACCAGATCATACAGTTCAATAGCATCACAAAGTGCAGCCTCCAGAAGGAACTCACAGTTAAATCAGCAGCTCTCTAAATTCGTTTAGACTAATACTTATTATTATCATCTTCATGAAACTAAGATTTGCTATTGGATTGGTGGACTGCCTTAGTTTTAGCTCAGTGTTCCTAATGAACTGGCAACTGAGTGTATATGCTCATATCAGTAAATGCATGTGTTTCAACTGAGTGTATATGCTCGTATCAGTAAATGCATGTGTTTCAACTGAGTGTATATGCTCGTATCAGTAAATGCATGTGTTTCAACTGAGTGTATATGCTCTTATCAGTAATTGTGTGTGTTTCAACGGAGTGTATATGCTTGTCTCAGTAAATGCATGTGTTTCAACTGAGTGTATATGCTCGTATCAGTAAGTGCATGTGTTTCAACTATTGTCAGACTTGGAAAGGCTCACAGTGGAAAAGTTTTGAAAGAGTTGTTTTGGTGGAGGCTGTGGTCACGGTCACCTCTTATCTCACGGCACATTGCACTCATGCCTTCCTCAGACACTGATGTACTTGATCCTGACCGGCTGATGAACCTCTCTGGGCCTATCATAATCAGACATCTCTCCCCCTTTCACAGTCTCTATTGCTGTGCTTTTACCCTTAAGCTGTGTGTGTGTGTGTGTGTGTATGAAAGAGAGAGTGTGTGAGAGAGAGAGAGAGAGAGAGAGAGAGAGAGAGAGAGAGAAGGAGAGAGAGAGAGAGAGAGAGAGAGAATGTGTGTGTGTGTGTGTGTATGTGTGTGCATGTTCATGCTTGTGCAGAACGCTTTGCTATCCCAAAAACAATTCAGGAATTACACTGCATTAAATGCCCTGTATTGTTATTCCTAGGCTTCTTCTTCTTCTTCTTCTTCTTCTTCTTCTTCTTCTTACCTTTTCTGCGATTAATTCAGCTCGAACCGCTTAACTTAGAAACTTCCAAACTTTGTCGCGAAGGTATATTCGGAAAAACGAATATACAGTACATTTTCCCATTGACTTACATTGGGCCATTATGACATTATAATAGGGTCTTTAAACTGGCTTGCACCTGTGATTCACTGCCACCTGCGCCTAGGTTCCAAGGCTCCTATTCTCTCTGTCCCTCTCCATTCAACTGTAGGGATATTAAGAGACACCTTCCATACTCTACTTTTTTTCTCTCCATCTTTCTCTTTATCTCTCTCAGTCTACTTTCTCTCACACTCCATCTCTCTGCATCACTCCACTTTTCTCTCCTTCTTTTAGTATTTTCCCTCTTCACTCTCTCTTTACTGTATTTATCCAGAGCCACTCTTGTTCACTCTTCTTTCCTTTCTTCTTTCTTTCTTGCACTCTTCTTTCCTTCTTCCACTCTTCTTTCCTTTCTTTTTTCCTTCTTCCACTCTTCTTTCTTTCTTTCACTCCTCTTTCCTTCTTTTACTGTTCTTTACTTTCTTCTTTTCAGTCTTTCACTCTGGTATTTCCTTCAGGAAATGCATTCTCTAGTTTAAGTAGTCATTTTAGTGAACATTCAATGTGTTTCGAGACAACACGTGAACTTTTATCCAGAAAAAAAACAATCCTCTGATGTGAACACAACTCACATGGTCTCTCTCTTCCACTCACATGCTCTCTCCATCTCCCTAGTGTTCTCCCTCTCTCTCTCTCTCATACACAAAAGTCACACAAACATAACCTACGTAATTGAGGTAATCCTTAAACATTCAATTGATAGACACAAACCCATGGCTTGCACCATCTCTCCACAGGTCTGTGCCAAAGTTTATGAAGCGGATGAAGGGCCCGGAGTATAAAGAGAAGGCGGTTTTCGGCGTGCCGCTGGTAGTGCAGGTGCAGCGCCATGGCCAGCCCCTGCCGCTCTGCATACAGCTGGCTCTGCGCTACCTCAGGAGCCAGTGCCTGGACCAGGTAGGTGCTCCAGAGTACCTCAGTCACAGTCACACACACACACACACACACACACACACACACACAAACACACACACACATATGCATGCATGTATACACACACGCATGGTAACATGATCTCAGACACACACACACACACACACACACACACACACACACACACACACACACACACACACACACACACACACACATACAAACACACACACACACACACACACACACACACACACACATACACACACACAAACACATACACACAGATGGAGACAGAGAAAGACACTAACACCTTCATAGTTGTAGTCACACACAGACTTGGTGAGAAATTCTCAGAACGCAGAATGTTTCCATTTTTGTTATAACGGCTCACATCAAGGCGTGTGTGTGTGTGTTTGCGGTGTTGCAGGTGGGCCTGTTCCGTAAATCAGGTGCGAAGTCTCGCATCCTCGCTCTGAGGCAGATGTGTGAGACATCTCCAGATGCGGTGGACTACGAGGACCAGTCAGCGTATGACGTGGCAGACATGGTGAAGCAGTTCTTCAGGGACCTGCCCGAGCCGCTGCTCACCAGCAAGATGGGCGAGACTTTCCTGCACATTTACCAGTGTAAGGGTTTATAGATCAGAGCTGTATTCATATATAGTGAAACCCTGAACCCCTGTGATGATCTGTTTTATTGGTCATTTAATAGTCTCATATCAAGGAGATTGTGAGTTTTGCTGAATTTAAGGTCAAACATTAGCTGCAGACTTTAGGATTGCTACTTAACATCTGCTGCACAACATGCAGTCATGTAGGTGACATTTAACCCATCACTAATGCAGTGTTTCAGTGAATTGAAATGTTATCTTCTCTCTCTATCCGCCTCTCTCTCTCTCCTAGATGTCCCTAAAGAACAGCGTTTGCAGGCGGTGCAGGCAGCCATCATGCTCATGGCGGATGAAAGTCGTGAGGTGCTGCAGACGCTCCTTTGCTTCCTCAGCGATGTCACTTCCTCTGTGGAGGAGAACCAGATGACCCCCATGAACCTGGCTGTGTGCTTGGCCCCCTCGCTCTTCCACCTCAACATCATGAAAAACGACAACCTGTCACCCAGGTATCCCTCAGCTCTGCTGCTTTCATGCTAATTCCACACGATACTGAAATATGTGGACTTTCTTGACCATTTTAGTGGTATACTTAGGATGACACTTACTGATTACTGCAGTGGCTTCCAAAACTTTTCGTGACAGGCCATGAATGGATCCAATCTGGCCGGAACAAATACGGCTTTATAGTTGGCTATGTATCATTTCATCTATGTGGTATTAATAATTAGACTAGACTATTCTCTCACATAACATATAAGCCAAATGGTAGACCATATAATAGGTACAAAGTACTTAGTATAAACTCATCACCAAATAGGTTAGTTACAGACTATTATGCTGTAAGAGCACTTCATTTGATCGATAGTAGGTTGTTTAGGGGTTCTTATTTCCGTTTAACGTATTTTCGCCCTCAACACCTACCCCCCTTGTGGGAGCCGTCCCACACTTTGGGAACCACTGTATTACTGAAAAATCTTGACTTTACACATATTGCATTATCAGTGGTGACTTAGTCACTTTGTTGGCCAAGTTTTCCAAAATGTTTCCCAGTGTGTTATAACCAAGTGTCCCAGCTGTCATTGTAAGGGTTACAAGCCCTTAACAGTTCTAACCTACACACACACATGCACACACACTCACCCAGTGTATCATCAAGTCACCTATTCATTTCTTTGCTCATGTTGTGAGTTGGTGTGTGAAGTCATTAGCTGGTGACAGCCTGGCGCTGTCATTAGCAGTGCTGACCAGGAGACGCTGTGAGGCGCCGCTCAAGGGCACAACAGACAGACAGACACAGAGCTTTTCATGAGTCCCACTCAAACCCAAACAAACTCCCCCGCTATTAAAACTCATTACTGGCCCCACTGAGAAGCCTGTAGAATCAAGATCAAACCCAGGCCTTCTGCTTGCCCCGAGGGGGCAGAGGGAGGAAGGGATTCAATGTGTGTGTGTGTGTGTGTGTGTGTGTGTGTGTGTGTGTGTGTGTGTGTGTGTGTGTGGGTGTGTTGGTGTGGGTGTGTTGGTGTGGGTGTGTGTGTGTGTGTGTGTGTGTGGGTGTGTGTGTGTGTGCGTGCGTGCGTGCGTTCGTGCGTGCGTGCGTGCGTGCGTGCGTGCGTGCGTGCGTGCGTGCGTGCCTGCGTGCGTGCGTTTGGTAATCACTGAGAGACAGAGAAAGAGAGAGAGGGAAAGAGACATCCTTCAGGCTACACTATCAGTCTGTAGAACTGACCTCTGCCATATTGTTTTTCCTGACTGCCTCCCCCCTCCCTGCAGGTCCATCCAAAAGAAGTACGCCACTGGACGGCCTGACCAGAAAGACCTCAATGAGAACCTGGCTGCCACTCAAGGCCTTTCCCACATGATCATGGAGTGCAACAGTCTCTTTGAGGTGCAGTCTATCGTTTCATGTATTTGATGATAAACTAGCTTATAAAATGGATTTAATCTTACTGCAGTTGGCTTCCTTTTTCTGCTATTCCAGTATATTTTAGAAACAAGTTCTATGAAGATCGAGCTCTATGCAGCCTTAAGGCAAAAGTCTTGCTTTCTTAACAAGAGTCGTCCAGTCTTAGAGGTCTGTGTAGTCCTAACAAAATAGACGTTATCACATTATGAGCTTGAAAAAGTGTTGTACCGTGTTGTAATACTTAAAAAGGAGAGATCTCACAGAGCTTTTTAACATACTCCTGCTCCTTCTGTCTCCAAGGTCTTTAAACTTTAAACATAATTTGTACAGCAGACATCAAGCCAAGGAAAATCTCTCCCTGTATATTTCTCTGGTATAAATTTAAGAGATTGTTAAAGGGCATTTCAGGCAGAACTCATGTGCTTTGTCTTGGGTTGCTTGCAGATCCCCCAGGAGATGGTGGCCCAGTCAAGGAACTCTTATGTGGAAGCTGAGCTTTTGGCGCCCCCCCTAGATGAGGTGTTTAAACAGCAGCAGCATCAGCAGCAGCAGCAGCAGCTGCAAGAGGAGGAAGAGGAGGACATGGAAGAAGAGGGATCGTATCATTCTCAGGTGGAAAGGCTGATCCAGAGCCTGCTGAAAGAGTCACGGGACAAGACCAAGGGCTGGGTGAGCCGGTCGAGCATGGACAATACGGAACTGGCTTTCAGGAAGGTTAGTCTGATCAATACAAAGACACACACACACACACACACACACACACACACACACACACACAGTCCCAGTACATATGAGCACAGACACACACAAACATACTGTTTCTCTATCCTTCTCACTCACACACAATCACACAGACACACACTCACTTAAACTGCCTACTATCTTTCTCAGGTAGGGGATGGGACCCCGTTGAGGAGATGGCGTGTGTCTGTAGAGGTGGAGGCCCCTCCATCAGTAGTACTGAACCGCATTCTACGAGAGCGCCACCTGTGGGACAGTGACCTGCTGCAGTGGAAGGTTCTGGAAACGCTGGACAAGCAGACAGAGGTGTACCAGTATGCTCTCAATAGTATGGCTCCTCACCCTAGCAGGGACTTTGTGGTTCTCCGGTGAGTTCAGTGGACACTAAAGTGCTCTCCTCTTCAACTTGTCACACTTGGACTTCAGTTCGTTGGGAGAAATTAAACCTGTTTACTACAAGACATTACTTTTTATGTGTGGTTATATATTCAGTGGCATTTTGAAAATCCACAATTGGTTTCAAGGCCATGTATTCTAACAACATTATCTACCTAGACAAGGCAAATAGTCAGCGAATAAGTGACGATAAGACCAAAAATTTCATTCAGAAATTAAAATATGAATGATACTTTCTTTCAGTAGCAGTCCCCACCTTACAATTCGGAGGTTTTTCTAACTTCAAGCGTTCAGGATCTCTGTAGAGGTCATTCTTACAGTGTTGCACACAACTGTTTTTGTCTCCAGCAAGCATCTGCAGATCGTTTAGCTGGGTGCAATTGGGTTTAGACATTAGGCTGGCCATGAATGATGCTTGCTTCTTGAAATCTAATTCAAAGCTGCATCTTGGCAAGCTGTGTGAGCACGAGTGTCAGTAGTGAGGTTTCCTCAGCTGACCTCACCTCTAGCCAGTTCATTCTGTCTGACCAATCCTGTGCGTTGACCGAATGTTGACGCTTTATCTCCCACAGCTTGTGTCTGGATTTGAATGAATCGGTTTATAAACAGGAAAACAATACCAAAATATGGACATATATGTAGCTATATTGTTAGATAAATGCACGCCTTGAAAGTTTCAGTTTCAATTCAATGCTTGTGGGAACATCACCCTAATTCTGAATCACCTCACTTCAAATTCTCTTTCCTCCCTGTCCTCTTCATTTCTTTAACACGTTGATTTCTCTCTGTTTCAGCTCATGGAGGACAGATATGCAAAAGGGTGTGTGTACACTTGTGGCCATCTCTGTAGATCACGAAGAGAGTCCACCCATGGGAGGAGTCCGAGGAGTGGTTCTGGAGTCACAGTACCTGCTGGAACCGTGTGGGTCGGGGAAGTCCAGACTTACCCATATGTGCAGGATTGACCTCAAGTAAGGCTTAGTTTGTGTGTGCATGAGTGTGTGTGTGTGTGTGTGTGTGTGTGTGTGTGTGTGTGTGTGTGTGTGTGTGTGTGTGTGTGTGTGTGTGTGTGTGTGTGTGTGTGTGTGTGTGTGTGTGTTTCCTATTATCTCTCTGAGAGAGAGAGAGGGGGGAAGAGAGGGAAGGGGCGAGAAAACATGTCTAGCACAAGCATGGTACTGTTTCTGTAGCCTGGCCATTACCAGCCTGTGACTCCATTTCATTCCGTCTTTCAGTCTGGGCCAACCCAATGCATTTTGGTTTCCGAGATCGGCGGGTGCTTATCTTGAGGTTTAAAATCATTGGAGTTCCCTTAACCAATCAGCAACGTTTAGTAAGCATTCGGTAGATTAAACTCTTCCCAAAGCCAGTTGGGAGAAGAGCTACGACGTCCTTTCCAATCATAAAACTTACAAGAAAATACTCTTGTTCTCCTTTTAATTTTCTGATGTTCTCGAGAGTTGAGACAACTTTTCCGATAGCTTTTCGTGTCTTTTCCTCCAAGGCGAGTTTTGCGTCACAGCTCTGAACTGTTCGCTGATTGGTCCAGCAAAATTTTTAGTTCTGGAGACGATTGTCAATGGGGTTGGGCCAGACTGAGTATGAGCTTGAAATCAATTCAGGCGGAAATACGTAGGCTGGTGTCACCAGGCTACTGTTTCTGCCTGGTTGAATGTCAATGTGTAAGAGAATGTGTACAATATAAAATGATGACTGTGTTTCTGTGTGTGTGTGTGTGTGTGTGTTCTGTTACTTCAGAGGACTGTCTCCCGAATGGTATAACAAAGCCTTTGGACACCTCTGCTCCGCTGAAGCAGCCCGCATACGCGACTCCTTCCAGAGTGAGGACTCTGACGGGCCCGAAACCAAGATATGAAACTTGAAGCCACTACCGGCATGTGCCAAACCGAGGACTGCGGGAGGACTGTGTCCAGGGCACTGGCTTGGACAGGAACTTTAAAATAGGAGCGTGAATGTCGTCATGGAATGGAAGACGACAAAACAAGCACTGGTTTGACTTGACAAAGGTCTAACTGCCAGACTTCCTGCAGTTTTGATGAATCTGCAGACACCATTTAGTCCTCATCTGCGTTATATGTGGCACAGCCACCTAGTGGTATGTGCGGGTCTTGCAGCAGTTGTTAAAAAGCATGGTTTCACATTAAATATGTGTAAATCATAACTGCAGTGAGATCAATAGTGGAATGAATACAAAAAATGTACGAAAACCACAATCATGCAAAATCATTTAGGAACTCATCAGGCAATTACATAGACCTACTTAAGACTGAATGATATTCTGGCATTGGGATAAACCAAAATTATTATGGCTCTTAATAGCATGAAAGAACGTATCGCCATGTTCATTTGTGACTCAGTTTAAACTAACGATGTGTGTTGTACTTTTGTATGAACCGACAGTTCTAGTGCTGTGATTTTGCCTAATGCTGAGCATTTGAAGTTTTTGACTGCTTAATGCACATTTCTGTGGCTTGGGAAAGTAATGACCAATAGCTTTAATGAGTTTAATATAACATTAGTCTTTTTATGACATCTGTATTGCTTCTGTTGTCGGTTGCGATTATAGCAATATTTTGTGTCAGATGCAATATCAATAATGCAGCAGCTGCAGACATTTTCAAGAAAGTGTTTTTGTTTCTTTTATTTGTATTTTTATGAAAATACTGTCTTGAATGTGATGTGTTGATATTGACAATAGAGCTCACATAAATCTATTCAGCTCAGTATAAATATGCTAACAGTAACTTCTATGGGAAGAAGGCTTTGAAGTGAGAACAAGTGAATTGTATCCATGAGGAACTTATGGAACAGTACAATTACCATAATATGTCTATATGTCAATACATTACCACTGCCAAGAAAGAAATATGTTGCAGGTAATTGTTATTATTATTATTATAAATGTTGTTGCACCACTGTTGTGTCTCTACAATGTCTAGGACATTTATCCATTTCACTGCTTCTGGGAAGCATTTACATTTATTCATTTCTTCCAATATATTGATATATAGAGAGATAAATATGAGACTGCAAGTCTGTATCTATATGTGCGTGTGTTTCTGTGTCTTGATACCTGTTGTCATTTTTGTATATATGTTGTAAATATGCCATGCTTACTGACAGATTCAACTGCTTCATGCCCAGAATGGCTGCGCGTTGATGTTGATACATTTTTTGAATGGTGTTGTATGTGTAAATCTCTAATACCAAACTATAGGCTGGTCGCCATGGTACCAGAGTGTTGTCTAGTCCAGGTGTGTGACAGGGAGCCTGCGACCTACAGGTAAGGTGCCAAGGGCTCCAAACGTGTGTGATGAGCGGAACAACAGGGTGTCTGACCAGAACCAGTTTCTACTGAGGGGGAGGACGAAAAACCCTCTAACTTGATTAAACTGTGTCAACTGTTATTCTTCTTCTTCTTCTTCTGGTTTGTGTGCTTTCTCTTTCGGCCCCACGCTGCTTACCTTCCAACACTAGATGTCAGTAAGGAAACACAGGAATTGTTGGGAGAGTTTCAGAGTTTGGAGGTTGTCTGTGCCATCTGGCATTGTGCTTTTGTGAACAGAACAAAAGGATCAATGAGCGTCCAGGGAATTGAAATGCTCTTGAAAAAAAAAGAAAAATACAATACCTTGTCCAATACTTCAGAGCGAGCGCATACCTAATGCGTCCCCCCAGAACAACTGATCAATATTCATTTGTGACGGTGTGTCTAAATCAGAAGAGTCTTGTGCTGCAGAGGACACTCTCTTCTGTCAGTTCATCTTTATGTTGACTTAATGAGCTGACAGCTGGCCCGTGTCCTCTACTTGGGACTCTGCCTGATGTCTGTCCACAGTAAATCGGCCACAGCCGACCGTGCAATACATTTACCCCATCCCACGCCCCCCCCCCCTTCTGGGATTTCTCTAGGTGTCTTGTATGTGCTATTCTCTTGGCTTGAATGACTTTCAGTTTGGATCATCTGTGGTGCTTTTTGACTTATGTTTTGAGCCCATTAGAATAAAGGCTTTATTAAAAATGAACCACACGAGTGCCTTTGCTCTTCACTTCTATTTGACAACATAGGTAGGACCGCTTTTGCCAAAGAGCGGCAGTGGATCGACTTCTGCTAAGCACCATAACAGCGCACCATGCTCTGTCTAGCTTAGTCTGGATATTGTGTATACAGTATTGATGCTTTGCCTGGCCTTGGTGCTGCTTTCTGGGGATTGAACCAATTCTTAGTAGGAAACAGGATGAGGGGCATGTATTGGGGGAGGTGTGTATGTGTGTGTGTGTGTGTGTTAATGCATGCCTTCAAATCTGGTTATACTGATTTGCCACAGTAACATCTCCTTGAGCTTTGTTTCATCCTAACCCACATTTTTTCGTAGCTGTAAAATGGAGTTACACTGCCCTCTGTCAGAAACCTAGTGTATTGCATTGTGCAATATTGTTTGACCATCACATTTTGATATTTGCAAGGGGAAATAATGAGGACATTTGTCTGTCCGGTTACTACTGTAAAAAATACCATGATTCATTTTAATATCCAATCATGTACAAGTACAACTACTACAAAACATGCAGCTAAAAAATACATGGAAAATACAATTACATTTCTTGTGAAAACAGTCTGCACAAAGAACATAATGGATACTATAACTAGCTCCAGAATTCAAGGTCAGACCATTTATTTTATTTTCCTACACATATATTGGAGTCTTTAAGAATTGGAAGGAAGGCAATAGATGGGTAGATAAGAAAACAGGAAGGCTGATAGGTGTTGATGCATTGGTTTCGAGCATATAATGTGATGCTGCTGAGGTTCAAGAATACTGTGCCTTTATGAGTCTTTGTGCGAGTAACATAATATATGATGCTGATGGCCTAACATTCAGTCAGGCATTCATCCATTATTTTCATCCATTTATCATAGTCTAATATATATACAGTACTGTGCAAAAGTTTTAGGCAGGTGTGAAAAAATGCTATGAACTAAGAATGCTTTGAAAAATGTAAACAATAAATGTTTATTTTGTATCCATTTACATGGTAAGACTGAGCACAGCAACAAGACACAACGTAATTATACTGCATCAGCAGGGTCTCTCCCAGACAAAGATTTCAAAGCAGTGAGGGGTTTCAAAATGTGCAGTTCAAGCTCTTTTGAAGAAGATGTTGAGGATCGTAGACGCAGTGGTCAGCCAAGGAAACTTAATGCAGCTGATGAAAAACACATCAAGCTTATTTACCTTCGAAATCGGAAGATTTCAAGCAGTGGCATCAGCTCAGAACTGGCAGAAACCAGTGGTACCCAGGTACAGACATTTACTGTCCGGGGAAGTCTGGCCAGAAGTGGTCTTCATGGAAGAGTTGCAGCCAAAAAGCTCTACCCCGACAAGGAAACAAGGCCAAGTGACTGAACTAAGCACGAAAACATAGAAACTGGGGTGCAGAAACATGGCAGAAGGTGCTCTGGACTGATGAGTCAAAATTAGAAATATTTGGCTGTAGAAGAAGGCAGTTTGTTCGCCGAAGGGCTGGAGAGAGGTACAATAATGAGAGTCTGCAGGCAACAGTGAAGCATGGTAGAGGTTCCTTTCCAGTTTGGGGCTGCATTTCTGCAAGTGGAGTTGGAGATTTGGTCAGGATGAATGGTGTCTTCAATGCTGAGAAATACAGGCAGATACTAATCCATCATGCAATACCATCAGGGAGGCGTATGATTGGCACCAAATGTATTCTGCAGCAGGAACATAACCCCAAACATACAGCCAATGTCATTAACAACTATCTTCAGCTTAAAGAAGAACAGAAAGTCCTGCAAGTGATGGTATGACCCCCACAGAGCCCTGATCTCTACATCATCGAGTCTGTCTGGATTTACATGAAGAGACAGAAGAATTTTAGGAAGCCTACATCCACAGAAGATCTGTGGTTAGTTCTCCAAGATGTTTGGAACAATTTACCAGCCGAGTTCCTTCAAAAACTGTGCGCAAGTGTATCTGGAAGAATTGATGCTATTTTGAAGGCAAAGGGTGGTTACACCAAATATTGATTTAATTTAGAATTTTCTTCTGTTCCTTCACTGCATTTTGTTAATTTATGAAGAATTGATGAAAACAAACTCCATTTTTGAAAGCATTCTTAGTTTACAGCATTTTTTCACACCTGCCTAAAACTTTTGCACAGTACTGTATATATATACTGTATGTATATATTAAACTTTATTACAGGCTTAAGGCCCACATAGAAGATGCACAATACATATAATCAATACATTACATATAAACAGATAAATACATACAATCATAAATACATATAACTATACAAGGAATGAAGGGCTTAAAAAAGGCAATTAATAATTCATAATTATAATGAAGAATAATAGAGTAAAACTATATGCCAGTCAAGTGTAGTTCACCAGGCTTTCACCAAGAATTCATCAGTTGTCTATAGCCTGATGTTCAAAATGCATCCAATAGAGACCTGCACGCCTATCTTGAGCGTACTGCTAAATAACACAGAGTACAATTAACCTTGATGCAAGTCTGTGCCTTTCCCACCCTGTATTTTACCAGATGTCATTGAGTTAAAGCAGACACATCTGACTGAAGAGGGGTATATAAAGGAGATGTGTGGTAATCGTTAGAAACACTTTAAGACTGAAAATATATTCCCAAGATCCTGAAGACGGAAAAGAATTATTTTAGTCCAAAATCTTGTCTGAATAAAAAAAAACTAAATAAAAAGGTCATTAATAAATAAAAGACGAACTGGTTGAATTATTGATCAGGGTGTGTGCATGCATGTGTGTGTGTGTCTGTCACTGTGCAGGAATCACTGGTGAGGGTTCAGCACACCGCACCCCCCAACCCCCACTATCCTCCTGGATATGGGTTCATTGGGTTTAACAGGAGTCTTTGTCTGAGGAACTTAAGGAGCAATATATGTTACATAAACACCACTGGCCTGATACACATATGGTACATGTGTGTGTGTGTGTGTGTGTGTCTCGGTGGGGGGGAGGGTGCTGTGTGTGCTGACCTACTCACCAGTGATTCCTGCACACAGACAGACCGACACATGACTGCACACAGACAGACCCCCCCCCCCCCCCACACACACACACACACACTGATCAATTATTCAACCAGTTCATCTTTTATTTATTAATGTCCTTTTTATTTAGGTGTCATATAGGATTTATCTGTTTGGCACATAAACCAAAAGACAGTGATAGGAGAGCAGACAGACAGACAGACAGACAGACAGACAGAGAGACAGACAGAGCAGAAAAAAGGGTGGGGGGAGGTACAGACAGCAAGATAGAGTGGGAGAGATAGAAAGAGATATGCAGTTGCCTTGCTATGGTCAACCTCTTCCTTTACTCCTACTCTTACTACCATCTTGTTGACCTGTCTAGTCTTATCTATCTTTAGTTTTTTTTTTACACTGGGATCAGCTGTGGGGCTTGGGTTGTGCACATTGTGTCCATACAAAGATACAGCAATAAGAACCATTTATTTCTGTCTGAAGGCTACATAGAAACCACTTGTTTTTACCCATCTCACTTCATCTCATCTCATTTCTGGAAGACCGCAGCCTTGAACAGCAGCATAACATATTTCTACTTTCAAAGCATAGTGTTGTGTTGAGCACCAGAGGCAGCCATGTATGCCCCTGCAGCAGTGAGAGGACCTGTCAGTCTGCCGGCCTCTTTACACACTCTGCGTGGGTTGGCTGTGTAAATGGGTTCAGCTTGGCCGTATGGTGGTGGTGACTCAGACTTCTCCCGTGTTCTCAGAGTGATGAGTTCGGAAACACTTGCTGGTGCGATCGCTCGCCGCTGTCCTGGCTATACCTCCCTCAGGGAAATCGACTGCTGTTTGTCTGTGTGTGTGTGTGTGTGAGCCTCTACTGTAATCTACTGAAATTCAGTGAGGTGTGTGTGCGCGTATATACATTAACAACATGATAGTGTGTACAGGATGTGTTTCGGAAGAGAAAGGAGACATCTAATGGTAGAACATGCTCTGGTGCTGTTTGTTCTAATTTGTGACTGTATGTTGTATATGCTCTGGTGCTGTTTGTTCTAATTTGTGACTGTATGTTGTATCTCTAATGAGTGTGCATGTAAAAGTAAAGCCATCACAGTCCTGGCAGGGAAGGGCCCATTGATCTACATGCCCCACTCATTCTTCTTGTTACTAACTTCTATGGCGCACTCAGTGCGGGCACATGATGGCAGCACTCCGATCCCATCCAATTCTCTCCATGGGGTCTCCATGGGGGGTTAACTGCTCTATCTCAAAGCACATGGCAGTGACCAATCTAGATCTTGGCCGCGTCAGTTCAAATCAAATGCGGAATGTTTACATCTGCTACCGTTGATTATACAGTAAATACGTTGTGAAATGAAACAAAAACACACCACAGTTAAAGTTGTATTAGTATTGATTGATTCACATCGATATGAATGGTTTACATGACTAACAACTGGTGGAAAGTAATATGAAAATATTTGTTCACTGAATTAGCGTTCTGTCCCAATCAGTTGCGTTCCAGTTTCAAAGTTTCAGTTTCGCTTTCAGTATTTCAACGTGAATGAGAGGGAGCACAAGAACTGAGCGTCTAGCAGCGTTTATCATATCATATACATTATATATGATGCATGTACAGTACTGTGCAAAAGTTTTAGGCAGGTGTGAAAAAATGCTGTAAACTAAGAATGCTTTCAAAAATGGAAGTGTTAACAGTTTATTTTCATCAATTCTTCATAAATTAACAAAATTCAGTGAAGGAACAGAAGAAAATTCTAAATTAAATCAATATTTGGTGTGACCACCCTTTGCCTTCAAAATAGCATCAATTCTTCCAGATACACTTGCGCAGTTTTTGAAGGAACACGGCTGGTAAATTGTTCCAAACATCTTAGAGAACTAACCACAGATCTTCTGTGGATGTAGGCTTCCTAAAATTCTTCTGTCTCTTCATGTAAACCCAGACAGACTCGATGATGTAGAGATTAGGGCTCTGTGGGGGTCATACCATCACTTGCAGGACTTTCTGTTCTTCTTTAAGCTGAAGATAGTTGTTAATGACATTGGCTGTATGTTTGGGGTTATGTTCCTGCTGCAGAATACATTTGGTGCCAATCATACGCCTCCCTGATGGTATTGCATGATGGATTAGTATCTGCCTGTATTTCTCAGCATTGAGGACACCATTCATCCTGACCAAATCTCCAACTCCACTTGCAGAGATGCAGCCCCAAACTGGAAAGGAACATCTACCATGCTTCACTGTTGCCTGCAGACTCTCATTATTGTACCTCTCTCCAGCCTCCAGCGAACAAACTGCCTTCTTCTACAGCCAAATATTTCTAATTTTGACTCATCAGTCCAGAGCACCTTCTGCCATGTTTCTGCACCCTAGTTTCTATGTTTACGTGCTTAGTTCAGTCACTTGGCCTTGTTTCCTTGTCGGGGTAGAGCTTTTTGGCTGCAACTCTTCCATGAAGACCACTTCTGGCCAGACTTCCCCGGACAGTAAATGTCTGTACCTGGGTACCACTGGTTTCTGCCAGTTCTGAGCTGATGCCACTGCTTGAAATCTTCCGATTTCGAAGGTAAATAAGCTTGATGTGTTTTTCATCAGCAGCATTAAGTTTCCTTGGCTGAACACTGCGTCTACGATCCTCAACGTCTTCTCCAAAAGAGCTGGAACTGCACATTTTGAAACCCCTGTCTGCTTTGAAATCTTTGTCTGGGAGAGACCCTGCTGATGCAGTATAACTACGTTGTGTCTTGTTGCTGTGCTCAGTCTTACCATGTAAATTGATAAAATATAAACATTTATTGTTTACATTTTTCAAAGCATTCTTAGTTCATAGCATTTTTTCACACCTGCCTAAAACTTTTGCACAGTACTGTATATGTCTGTGGGCACGATCTCAAGCACGTGCAAAAGTTGTTGTTGTCCAATTTGAATCAGATACGAGAGACACATGCGCGCCCAGTCCAATTACCAGCGGAATCGAATCGTGTGTCCAGGGGTTTACATCGGAGTCCAGTCGGACTCAAGTCAGACACAATGAATCTAGTTCTGGGGAGACACATGTGTCCAATATCCAGCTAGGAGCACAGTGACAGACACTCCATTTTCACTCCCCCTCCCCCAAAAGAAAACAGCAATTTCCTCTATTGCTCCTCATTCGATTTGTGTGAGGTTTTTTCCCGGCACAGATCTGAAGGCAAACCTGGCCGTCTAGAGAGGAATAAACAGTCCTCTTTCAATTGCCTCTTGAAAGGCAATCCTGAATCCTTTGAACATCATTTGTCTGTTTTTATAAAATGCATAAAATACACCATGGAAACCAAATGTATAAGTTCTCTTGTCAATGGAAGTCAGAATTGGCTATCACAGCGTGTGTAATAGAATCAACCACCGCAGATGTGTCCCATCACTGAAACACATAATGTGGATGTGTGTGTGTGTGTGTGTGTGTGTGTGTGTGTGTGTGTGTGTGTGTGTGTGTGTGTGTGTGTGTGTGTGTGTGTGTGTGTGTGTGTGTGTGTGTGTGTGTGTGTGCATGCGTGCGTGCGTGTGTGCCTGGGTGCGTGCGTGTGTGTGTGTATGCGTTTGTGTGAATTTGTGTGCACAAAACATGGAATGCATCCTGGATTACCCAGAGGGATAGGTCTTACCTGGGGTAACAAGGAAACAGATGTCCAGCCATATACGTTGACAGACTCAGTCCTGGATGTGTGTTTAATTGAGAAAATAACACAAACACAAAGGTGCACACATGAATACATCCAAATACCAAATAATCCCCATAGGTGCTTTTTCCAATAGTCACAGGACATGAAATGAATACAAAGCAGCATGCAGGAGGGTGCTGGTTTTAAGATTAAGCAAGGTCCTTGAGGCTTACATACTGTACCTCCAACGTCTTAATTGACCCTTGGATCAACAGCATGGGGTCTAAAAAAAGAAGCAATTAATTCACTGGATCTATATCGCAGCCAGACAATCGAACCCTTTAGTTGCACGTCATGTCTGTACTCTGTGGCTTCTTTTCCCCTCAAGAATTCTGTAAAATGGCCAAGCTTGTGACTGATAATAGACTGTCAGTCAGCGAGTTGACACCAGGGTTTACCTTTTTTTTAGTTGAACACAGTGTATGAGGAACCTTTGCACGCCATGTCAGGCAATGGCATACCGTAACTTTCCTTCAACGTATCAAAGTCTTGAGCGCAAACCTGTCACTCAAGCCCACTCACGGCGAACCTGGTTGCGTGTGTGGGCGATCGGGAGAAAGTACACTGCTGAAAACTCCTGTGCTATTTTAAAGCACAGCGCTCCATATCCTCAACTGAGTGTAGATGGCTGGCAGAAAGTGTGGTCTCCCTTTGGCCTTGAACAACTACCCTGAGTCTTTCCTTTTACCTGAGAATATGAAAGTATGTTTATGGGAAAGCTAATCTTCCATATCCATCACAATGATGAGAGACTGGTCCTATCTCTCTTTCTTCTCCTCTCTGTCTCTCTCTCTCTCTCCCTCCCTCTCATTCCAGTCATTTCCCTGAGGAGATTGTGTGCCAGCGTATTCACTTAGGAGGTATAGTGGCTTAAGTGAGCCCCACACATGCTGAGTCAGCCTTTTGGCTGTCACTGTGAAAGCTGGACTGGAGAGGGCAGGACATCACAGCTGCAGCTCCCCTTCACTCTCTCTCTCTCCCTCTCTCCCTCTCTCTCCCTCTCTCTCCCTCTCTCTCGCCAGCATATTCACAGCAGGACCCCCCTTGCTCAGCAGTCACCCATCCCCCTCACCGCCTACGTTTCCCTTCCCCCTATTCCCTGTTACTAAAGGACATGTCCTCCCCTATCTCTCCCCGTCTCTTGAAAACACTTACATGGCATACCCTAATTCACAAACAACTATCCTAACATTTTAGTAGAGATTACTGGAAGCTGGGTTATCAACACTCAGTAGTTACTGTTATGAACATCTCTGATGATAACTGGTCAAATCCTTGACCGCATATCTTGTTATGAACAATAATCTGACTAGTGAGGAGGTACCACAGAGAGAGCATGGCCATCGGGTGACTCACCAGCAAGTAGAAGACTGCTGTATATGATAATTACAGCAATGAATCATGAAAGCGCAGGTCACAGGAAGTCATTAGCTGATATAGCCCAGAGAAATACATGCCTAACAATTCAATGGAAGCTGGTAGAGACAATATGCTCGGTTAATATCAGTGAGCGTCCTGCAAATGTGAATAAACATGAAGATAAAGCTGAATAAATCCACAGTGAAAACTGTGGTGCACGAAAGAGCATTATCAGCACCATGGAGGGCTTTCCCTTTTAACCATCTGGTTTAAACACAGAAGCCACACCCTATCACTTCAGACCCTAGTGATCCTCTTGGTATGAAATGCAGGGGCAGAATTCAACAAATCAATCATGACGATTGTCGGAATTCCAGATATATTCTTAAATATATATAGATAGATAGATTTATGTAGAAGTACATGGACCTCTTACATAGGAGGTTGAAGAAAGACAGCTTGGGACAAAACCATGAAAGTTACAAAAAGTTATTAAATACATATGACACATCATGAATGTACACTATCATTACCATACACCACATAGGGCTTCTTATACTATTAACTGGGCTGGGTTGTTTTCAACAGTTCAGCTTTAACACCATGCTTTAGATAAGACGTCTAGAAATTCACAATGTATGTAGTAAGTGAGAGGTTGGTAAAAAGTAAGTCGTTTCCATTGCTTGAGAAGGCTGCTAGACATGGATGTGTAGAGGAATACCCAGCAAGTTGCCCATTAGATAGGCCATCCATTAGCCCACCATGTGTTGAACTGGTTTTGAATTTTTTTGTTTCTGAGACTGAAAGTATACCCAGTTGCCAATTGTATTAGGAACACGGAGCTAAAACTAATGCAGCCTACTACACCAGTTTTGCAATCAATCTTAAGCTTAAGGACAGTTATGTGAATAGATATTCTACTTAGCCCCTGAGATCCCATAAGGTCATATCATTACAAGTTATTATCTTATGCACAAGATAATCATTGGTTCCCACAAGTAATAACTTGTATGGACAACTTAATAAATATCAGCTTACAGGACTTGAGGGGCTCTGCAATATTCTGTATAAGTTTAAACTAAGTAAGAGAGCTGTTGATTCAACTGTGTGTTCATTTTGGAGGTAGAAGTTTGTGATGTTACTGAATTGTATTGTGTTGTTGGTTAAATGTATTCCCATCTTTTAGCTGAATGTGAGGATGCATTAGAACCGTTTAATGTTTGAATTTGCATGATCAGAAACACACATTTATTCCGTACTATCATATGTTTAGTGGCAGTGTGTTGAGCAGTTGTAGACTGCCGCATTGAATTGAAGTAGCGACAGCCAAAATGTTGAGACAAATGTAGCCTACAAACATGAGGCTATGTCTTCTTGATACTGGGGTCTCCTCAACTTTGCGCTGCCCAGTCTTGTGTAGCCTACTGTTTATTATTGTAATATATTTATTCATTAGGCTACGTGATTTATGTTATAGGCTGTAGAAATAAGCCACTCGTTAATGCTGTCCTATCAAATCGGACAGATTCCATGAAATTCCATCCAGCAAAAGCACGTGCTCACACTGCTTATCACTCAATTGAAGTTCAACCAAACCCTCAACACGCAGGCGTGGTGAACATAACCGCAGATAGGGGGCGTCAACATGGCGCCCTGAGAACGACAACACTAGCTCAAGACTGCACCGCACACTGGTTGACATCAGGAGAGGAGAGGAGATAGCAAGAGGGTACCATTCCCTTAAGCACAGAGAAATATTCCTGCTTGTTTGTCGTATGCATCATTTTATATCAGCAGGAAAATAGGAAGGACTTGAAGTAAAACACGGATTTACCCTATTTTACCATATTTAAAACTTTACATTTCCGTCGGTTTGATGCTTTTGTACGGACGCTGGTGATACAAAGCAGGTGAGACCGAGGCGGCCGCTCCTTGAGGTTTCGGGTGGAAATGTCGATCGACAAGCCGGTTTCAGCACCTGGTTCCGGCTTGCTTTCGGACCGAGATCCCCCGGGCCCTAGGCAGCAAGTCGTTACAGGTTCTGCTTCAGGGGAGATGATGGTGTCTGGATCCGGCTCCATGGTTCTCCCTGCCGGGGTGATCAACCCCTCAGTACCGATCCGGAATATCAAGATGAAATTCGCCGTCGTTATTGGTCTTATACAGGTCGGAGAGGTTAGCAACAGAGACATCGTCGAAACAGTTCTGAATCTGGTAAGACCAAGGAACAGTCAATACATTGTTACCAATGTTGGGCTACATTGTAGCACCTAAGCTGAGATGCATAGACTGTAGCCCATAACCTTGTCTGCTTTATTCCATTTGCAGCAGACGCTATTTACACAAAATTATGTCATTATGTTTATTTGAATGGTAATGGCAGGAAATGGGATAAAAGACGAATAAATGAATAAATCAGTTTAGTCCAGAGCCTCTTGACTTTAAAAACAGACGTGCCCCTTCAATTGCTCTGATGGGCGCTTTCTTTTGTTGACAATACGACCTGATAGTAGCCAGACCGTTTGCTGAAAAACAATAGCCTAGCTTTTATGAGCACATTTATGGTATAATTCATACGTTAGAAAAACCAAATCATTTTACAGCATCTCGCGTGGGGCAATCGGCAAATTACGCGAATGGATAGCGTTAAAATACTACACCGACCGGTCACAGCGTTGAACATCTATCATCTCTGTAGTGTGTTAATGTTTTGTTTGTCTCAAAATAGTCTTAGAAATCCGTAGCATAACATTAAATAGGCCTAGCTATTGCTAACGCCGATGTACTATAGAAATGCCAGTTTATTTGTATGATAGGGGGCCTAGTCGAAATTTCAGATTGTATGCTAGGTGATTTGTGTATCACGCCGTTGTAGCAGAGGTTTTACATTGCAAGCATCACTAAGACAAGCGGTAAACGGACCTCTGTGTATGATTGGGCCTACCGTTAGTTGTGCATTCGCACAATTATGGCACCTGTTCTTTGTGGTGTACGTCATTGGTGTTATAGTGGATAAGATGGTCAAAGTTGTGGGCTATGGTCCTTTGCGGCGTTTTTAGATTCTAGGCCGTGGATAGTCTGTTGCATTTAGGTGGATTAAGACTGTTTTATTTTTTTAAACGAATGTTAACTCTTGTTACGAAACAGCTCAGAAAACCTATTAACACAGATTCAGTAGCCTAATGCGCTCGGTAGAGGGTGGGAGGGACTTTCCTCTAGCCCATGTAGAAAAGCAGACTGGACATATTTCTTAGTAAAACTGGCCATTATTTACTGGGGCAATAATGTTGATATCACTGGCCTAGATTATAGTGCTTCATTATCCAGCATTAGCCAGAAGAAGCGTAGGCCCTTTCTGACAGCTGGTGTTTTCATTGCGGAACAAACAGCGATACTGTACTTCAGTAGGCTAGATATGTCGGTTATCATTGTCTTAAAGTGGAGGTTCGCTAGTACATTTGAGAGATTACATGTTGTCGCTGAGAGAGAGTGCATCTGCAAACGACGGACACGCGTTCCTCCGAGGTTGTTGCACCAGCCTCCCGCTGACTGCTGAATGCGCACGAATGCAGAGTGCTGTGCTTTCTACAGCGGGGGAGCGCCGTGCATGTGGAAGCAGGTGGCAGTAAAGGGTGTGGGGGCTGCTGCAGTGGCGATGTGCTCAGAAACCACGAGCTGACACGAATAAATGAGCCCTGAAGAGAATCCTGAGAGGCCGATGTGGCTTAGTAGGCCAGATGCAGGGCCTACTTGTCGGTTTTTCCATATGCGCTAGCTAAGGTCTGTTGATTTGTAGGCTACCTCAGTCTAACATTGTGTTTCAAGAAAGATCCTCAGTCTAACATTGAGTTTCAAGAAATATTTTTCGAGAGTACGTCTCTTTAGTCGTTTGCTATAAGCTTTTTCTCGGTTTCTGTTTTAGAAATTTTCCTCTGGTTTGGCATGTGCCTTAAGGACAACATCCTTGAGGAATCTGTGAATAAACAGAAAGTGCTATTGCGTCAAGAAGTTTCAAGAGGGCCAGCTGTTTACGACTGCCATGTAGTTGGGCCATAACAGGTTTAGCCAAGAATGTCACGTCTGTGCAGATTTTCACAAAGCCTATTCACTGTTCCCTCAATCCCTCTTCCTCACTGAGGGCTAGGTTGGAGAAAACTTATGTATTATTCAAGCCAGTCTGAAACCACATCTTGTATTGCACAACGCCTTTATTGATTAGGTGAATGCCACTGAGGGCAGATGTACCGATCTGGTTAATTAATAGGCTATTCAGTAAGGCCCTAGCCAGCCAGTTTTTATATGATGAGTCCCCAGTGTTTTGGTTGAACTGAAGGGTGAATTCTTTAAAGAAAATGAATAATGCAAACTAGATACATTTCTGAGTTGCAGCTCCCAGATTTAGCTTGTAGCCTACATGTTCACAGTGTCATCTCATTGTTTTCCCTCATTATTAGTGTGACTGCGCCAGCATGATACAATAATAAGTGTGTTTGCATCAGCATGAGGCAATCACAGCAGGCCTAATTCTTATGTCTAATTTTTTGGTGCTGCTTCTGCTCCTAGTGGTTTTGAGATAAAGACACCGCTCCAACTCTGAGGTTTTTGTCCAGATCCTGGGCAGTGGTCATGTAAAAAAAATTGCAACCCCCCCAGTCATTCTCCTCTCCCATTGAAATCAATGGGGAAACACTTCGGAAATCTTTGCTACGATTCAGCCTTCCAGTGAGTGACATTGTTGTGGTGGTAGTGTAATGAGGTGCTATTAAACAAACATATTTCTGCTTATCTGCTGTAGCCTAATTTTCAAACATGAAAATACAATGAATGCATGAAAGACATAACAATCTATATTTCATCTGATGTTTTGATCATGTTAATTCCGTGACAAGGTTACTTGATATCTACGATAGCTACAGTAAGTCACTAGCTCAAGCCGACAGCTAACAGGTTAACACAACATAGCAACGTTTACAGCTTACAATGCACCTAACATTTCAACTGACTTCATGGATACTCATTTGCTGTATTTTACTTGTGTAAATTCACAGTGAGAGAAGGTCATGTCTACGATAATAAACCACTCGTTAACTAGCTAGCATGTGTTCGTTTGTGTCGTCATATCCGCTTAAACATTACCTTTCACTCGCTACAGCACAGGTCAGTTATGACCTTAAACACGTTTGTAACTACAATGATCAGATAAAGATATCAGTATGACTGTGGATTGATTAAGGAAATGTTTCAATGATTTTGAAGATCAGCATTATGAAGGACAACCAAAGCATCATGCCCAAGACAGGGAACTGCTTAAAGCAATACTGTACATCAGATCAGAGTAAAATTCACAATAATAACTATAATAATTAGGGTTGTCAAGATAATGCGTTCATTTCTATGAATTCATTGTAGAACAATAACTTGTAAAAAAAAATGAACGCAGATTAATCACACTATGATGCAGCTTGACCCCCATATGTCACTGTGAACCTCTCCACATTGGATGGACATAGTGGCCATTCTGTGTTGCAGTAATAGTTTGTATTTCTCCCGCTGTGCGCTTTTCATTTGGAGCTAGCATCAATATTTTGAGCTGTATTGGTTATTAGGTGTACAGCCTCGTCTTGGAATGATTTGTATACATCACCTCCTTTTCAAGTTCTAGATGGAGAAATCCAGAACTTCAGAAATGTCGCACAAAAACCTCATTTAAGTATCTGATGATTACCATGACTGTATGGTTACCATAACACTGCATTACACTTACTAATCTGACAGATTCTGAATGCTTCTCATGGCAAATTGAGAGATGTGAGTAATTTTCTCAAAGCTTGTAATTAATTAGACACGTTTGTTTTATCACTCGACAGCCCTTATAATAATGTAAAACATGTATGGCTTGTAACAAATACATTAGGATGACAGTTGAGTTCTGATGAGGTTATACCTGATATGGATATACCATGGCAGTCACTTGATCAAATAGCACTAGGTTGGTCATTCCACCACCGAGGTACCACTGATGAAAAGAGTCTGGTTTGTCATCTCTTGCTGTGGAGAAGCAGCAAAGACAAGGCATCTTGGTTTAGAGTGACTGTCAGCAGGCCTGTAAGAAACTTAGCTATTGTCTGCTCTAAGTGGAGTTATGGGCTGGAGAACATCCCAGGAGTGTTGCCAGGGTTAGGATTGCTCCAGGTAGCTGTCTGTAGAAATCGAATGGCCTGGCAAATAATTCCTAATTTGACACTCAGAGCTGGATGTGGGGTATCTTAAGTACTATTGTGTCAGTATTTGTGTGACATGCTTCATTATGCTTCAGAAACAACCACCCTGGACACAGTATATTTATTCCTAAGGATTCGTAATGTATGGTAAATTCTGTGATTGTGCTTGTGGATGTGTTGTCAAGTGTCAGAGATATTTGCACATTTATTTAAAAGAAATTTGTATTGTTTGTTGTTATATCTGTGTGATATCCGCAAAGATGGTTAAAGGAAGTAATTCCCTTTCAATAATGATAGACATTGGGGGTAAGGTTTTGTTTGTGTGATGGGTAGGCCACAATTTTGTTGTTGTTGTTGCTGCTGTTGTTTCAGTTTGCTGTTTGAAATGGTTTTTATTTCATATTATTTTCATTTTGCTATTGAATTGCCCAAAATATGTGAGTTCAGATCTGGCTGTGTGTGTGTGTGTGTGTGTGTGTGTGTGTGTGTGTTTCTGTTGACGGCACAGTACCCAAAAGTTCCCGCACTCACACTCAGGAGCATACAGGCTGTTTCACAGGACCTGACGTTCAGCACTCTTCTGCCATAAGCATCATTGTTGCTATGGAAACCGCTCTCAGGGGATTTTTTTGCCACAATCCCGCCATACCAACTGTTGTCAACTGTTTCCGGCCAGCTGCGTTGATTTCAAGGAGATGGCAATGAAGGTACTGCCAGTGTGGGTGCCTTTGTTTGGCTAGAGTTGTCTGTGTCAGTTTTAGTCAACTTCTCGGACAATTTCTCTATTGTCATTAAAACACATCCAGTGTCCACAATTCTGGGGAACGGTTGTTGATATTTGTGTTCAATTGCAAATCAAATTGTACAACGAACAGCTTGACTACCGCAAGCATTATGCGGAACTTAACAAAATGTGGATTGCACCTTTTAAACTGATAAACCACTTGAAAGAATGTGAATGTGTTGTTCCAAAGTCCTTCTGGTTGTCAACCTTTCGTCTATCTTTATTTTCCTCTTAGGCGAAATAGCTCTGTCTCATTATCCCATGCTCTACAGGAACACCAAGGTCAGAATACTGTGCTAGGGGTCCAGAGCCAAGATCACACCGTCGGCACAAATGTTCCTTTTTAGAGTGGTGGATAACACAGATGAATTAAGGATCCCTCTGTTGTTCCTAAGGTTTATGAAATAATGCAGTAGAAAAAAAAGTGGGGGCACCAGGAAAAAAAATGGAATGAAGGAAATAGCACTGGACAAGCAGATTAGGCAGGCTAATCAATTAATTAATCATTTCTCCTCACAAGGATCCAAACAGATGTGACAGTTGCTAATGAAAACGGGGCAAATGCTAATCCCCTTTACTCGCTGCTAACATCAGGGATCCGATGAACGTTAATGAAAGTACCTACTTTCCCTGGCCCCTGTCCTCTGTTCTGATGACAATGCAGGAGAGAGAGAGAGAGAGAGAGAGAGAGGAGAGAGAGGAGAGAGAGAGGAGAGAGAGAGAAGAGAGAGAGAAGAGAGAGTGTGTGTGTGTGTGCACACGCAGAAGAAAGAAAGGATCCACTCTGCCTAGGGCTGGGCTATCCCGGTGTGAAAGAAGTGATTCTTTTAGTGAGTTGATAGTCCAAAAATGGTAATATATTTATATTTATGTATATATATAATGTGTGTGTAATTTAGTTTGTACCCGTTCAGTCTGTGCTGCGTGGTCTTTTTATTGTGGATAGAAAATTATGTCATTACACTCTTCGGCCATTTCATTAAGTAGGTGTGCCATCTGTCATTATTGATTGCAGATCTGCGCTCGTGTGATGGTCATAAACAGTGGATGTGGACCCACTTTTCTTTTGAATCCGAATAGCAAGGTAGTGCTTTGTCCAGTCACTGGACAGCTTGTCAGTGTGCATCTGTTGCTGACTGATGGCATGTTTCTGATTGTAATTTCAACTTGGCTAGAGGGTGTGATTGCTCATACAACAACATCTATTTTACTGTGGTCAGGTAAACACATCACCACTCAATCAGTCCTGTTGTGTTGCTGATTGCAAATTGTTTGTACCTCAACAATTCACCACGTTGACGCATTATGAAGCAATTTCTTGGCAGATCCTCCAAGATCCTCCTTCCATGTCATTTGAGCTGGAAAACCATTTCATGTAGAATCAACAGCTTTTTACAATTTCAAATGGCTGTGTAAACTATAGTAATTGGGTGGGTGGAAAGGATGGGTCATTTCAACATATTTGCCATTTTCAGTTTTTACTGGTATGTCATTTACATTGGGTATGTCCATGTCCATCTTACAGATAGGAAGGTTTCTTAATATCAGCCAGAGAATATAAAGACTACTATTGTTCTATGCATAGCTTCAGAACAAAGGATTGTCATGGTCTATAGCGGTTTGGCATCTTTCCAGAGTCTCTCTTTTTTGTTGTTTGTCTGTGTCCCTATATCTGCTTGGGTAGTTATGCCCTCTCCTCCACATTCATTGTTGGAAAGATGCATGTTCTGTGCGCAATGACCTGTTAACTGCCTACACAAAGTGAGACCAGAGGCTATTTCACACCTTTACAGGAGCCTGCTCACGCCATAGCTGTCGACATTCCCAACTGTTAGGCCTGTAAGCGGCCAAGCATTAACACCGCCATCACTGACACTCACTCTTGTGTATTCTTGGCTTTGGTAGTTAGCACTCTGCCTGTGCTCAGCCTTGTCTGCAGGACAACATCGTTATAGATCATCAGCAGCAGCAGCAGCTGCAACATGACAGGACTTGCCTTCCTGCAGAGGCTGCAAATGAAGCCGCCTTCTCTGTTGTGTGATTGTTAGCTGAAATGTTCATTTGGAGACCGAGGGAACGAGGTGTGCTCTGTGCAAAGCCTTTTCGGTCGCTGGTTTTAAAAATAGCCAGTGTGAATCTACCCCAGAGGGCATTGCGCACACTTTAGCATCAAGCACATTTAGTTAGAAGTTCACCGGATGCTGCGAGGATTAGGAAGTGCATCGGATGCTGCGAGGATTAGGAAGTGCATCGGATGCTGCGAGGATAAGGAAGTGCATCGGATGCTGCAAGGATAAGGAAGTGCATCGGATGCTTGCGGGCCGAGTTGGAAGTCCAGTTGATGCTCAGAGGCAGAACCACTGACCAGGCATCCCTCAACCACATCCAACCAAGCCTGCCAGCCTATAGTCTTAATAACAGGAGCTTCAGGGCAGTGTCCAGAAACACCTGAGGGTTTTTGCACAGTAGATTCTCAAAACAAAAAAAGCTCAAGAGGAACATATACACAAGACAGTCTGAGCATGTAGGTCAGAGAGAGTGTGAGAGCGTGCACTGTACTCCTGAGCGGTGCCCAGCTGTCCGGCCCGTCTGTACAGCGGTGGGCTTGCAGCGGCCAGGCCTTTTGTCAGCGAGCTCGGCCCTGTCACCGTCTCTTTATCTGCACTAATGAGGGGTGTCTGTGCGCCTAATCTTCCCGCACAAATTCAAAGCTGCTGGAGGACAGATAAGATGCTTTTCTGCAGAGGGGAATTATGCTCCTTGTAACACTGTAGTCTGTAGTGTAACTCTTGAGAGCCATCCCAATCTCTCCTCTGGATGGGTGCCAAGATTTAGGGCATTGCAGCAGTAGCGAAAGATCATTTTTGTCTCCTGCAATAAAGGCTTGCTTTTTGTAGTGTTTGCCGTGCAATGATCCGGGAAAGGTAATCGATGCAGATTTGAATAAACCCTCCATAAGGCTCGATTATTGATTGAGCTCCAACCATCAGCTCGGGCCTGCATTAGCAGGTTTTGTACAGTCATGCGTGGTCGAGGATCCTGCCCATTTACCCTCTGAGAACAGCACATCCTGGGCGAGGATGTCCAATTAAAGTCATACCATGCCACCCCACCTCTTTACATTATTTATTTCCTATTACACAAACGCTTGACGGAAGGGAAGGGAAGGGAAGCTCCTTGCTCCAAGGTCAAAATGGAAGCTGTGATTTAATATGCTGCCATGAGAGACGGGACGCTGTTCGCTGGGGATTTTCTGTTCGAACGCCAGCATACTTCTGAGGGGCTATTTGAGTTGAGTGATGGGTGGGATGAGTGATAAGTTGGAAAGGGATAAGAAAGGGAAAAAAGGGAAAGCGAGGGAAGGTGTAAAAGAACCAATAGGGTTTTAGATGGATGAGTGCAAGGAGAGAGGGAGGAAGGGCAGTGGGAGGATACATAAAATGCATGTCTTGTATGAGGGCATGTGGGGGGGAACTCAATTTTATTGGACCGACTATTGGCAGGGCAAATGAAGGACACTGGTTTTTAATTCCTCACAAGTAGCCTTTGAAAGGGCATACTAACCAGGTCTGTAGTAGACTTTGACAGGGCATACTAACCAGGTCTGAATGGACAAAGCCACATCACAATGAAATATTTAGAATAAAATGAAAACAAATTCAAATCTAGAAAACCTGCATGTATAGTCAGTAAAGCAAACAAAAAACAAAAGATGACATTTAACACCTGTAAGCCCAATAGGACCTCTCAACCTTTCTGTTGGCCCTCGCTACACGATTCACATTTGATTTGCGCAACTTCAAAGGCAAACCCAGTGCTGCGGTTTGCCAGGGAGGACAAAGGACAAGGCGGAGAGGAGATGCAGTTGTACAACAGAGTGGCTTTGAAGAATGCATTGTCTGTGCGTGTGCCTTTGAGAGTGCACAGGCATGAGGTTACTGTGAGATAACAGGGAAGCAGAAATAGAGGATGCGAGTAGCTGTGACACCCAGCTATGTCCTCTTCAGCGCTCTCAGTGAAGGCTGTGAGAGTTAGCCCTATGGGTCGGAGGGACTGTTAAGGTTTGGGTCAGTCCACTAATGTTTTAAGCTTTTCACCCATCTCTCTCCTGCACTTAACAGTCTTGTCTCCCTTTCTCTCTCCATCTCTCCCTCTCCTTTTCTCTCACTGTCTCTCTCTCCCTCTCTTCCTCCCTCTCTCTTTCCCACTCTCTCGCCCTCTCCCTCTCTCTCTCTCTCACTGTCTCTCTCTCTTTCTTACGTTCTTTCTTTCTCTCTCTCTCTCCCTCCTTCTCCCTCTCCCTCTCTCTCACTGTCTCTCTCTTTCTTTCTCTCTCCCTCCCTCTCTCTCTCATTCTTTCTCTCTCCCTCCCTCTCTCTCTCATTCTTTCTATCACCCTCTCTCTCTCTCTCTCTGCAACCCGTGCTGTTTACGGCAGAAGCTCTGAGTCTTGTCACATCTACATCCAGACACGCAGACCAAACAGCCCGGGGGGCTGCAGGCCCCTTTCTCAAGGCCATGCCACTCATGCCTGTGTGACTCAAGTAGTCGTGGAGGATGTGCACATGTGTGCCTACTCAACACACACACACACTCACACACACACACACACACACACACACAGCCAGTCTCCCTCTCCACTAAGCTAGTGATGTCGACAGAGCACACACTCCACCACCTCTTCCATCCTTCCTGCACGGAGCACACACCGCCTTTGTACTTGGCAGGAGTCATTTGAAATTCATGTTGCCCTACTTTCCCAGTGCCTCCTGCCTACGGCAGACATTAAAAGTGTGTTGTGTCTTGTGGTTGTCAAATGGTAGAAAAAGATGCGATGTGATTATTCCTTAAACACACACGCTGCAAGTTTCCTCCCCCGTTCCACCTTCCATCCCCCCAAATATGCTGTGTTTATCAAAGCCTCAGCTATTTGAATACCTTGTCATGGTTTGATGCTTACTGTTTCCATAGATGCTGATGTATCACACATAAAGACAGGAGCAAAAAGCAAAGAAAGCGCAGAGATTCCATATTGTGACAGAAAGAAACCACGACAACAAAGACACATCAGAGTCACCTTCCCGGCTTGTATTGTTTTGATCGGATATTTGTGTGGATGAAAAGGATGGGGGGGGGCAATCATACTGCTGTTTTCCACACACTGCCCATGTGGAGATGGGAGTAGAAATGGCAATGGGCCCATATGCCCTGTAGCACAGCCGCTAATCTACAACATGCTTTTCCTGTTATGCTGAACTCTGGGAAGTGGAGTTCCAGAGGCTGGAACATCAAAGCACCTTCCTCAGTACCCTTTTGGCGCAGTGCTGTGTCTGCCGGCAGATGTAGCCAAGAATGTTCTGGAAGACTGACCTCCTTAGCCTGGCTGTTACAACTCTGTGCAAGAGGCGAGGGCATAAACAGCTCAAGTGGTTTACCCTGCAGCAGTGGTAGCAACAACAACAGCAGCAGCAGCAGCAGCAGCAGCAACAGCAACAACAGCAGCAGCAGCAATAGCAATAGCAACAGTGGCAACAAAACAACAACAATGCAATTCCAACTGGGGAGAGAGAGTAAGCAGGTCGTGGGTTGGAAAGGAGAGATAAGCTGGAAAGCTACTGACGGAGACGAGAGGATTTGAGTGGGCTTTGTTGGGGCGGAATGCTGATCTTTGACTCCCTGTCACAGCACACCAGCGTCGCATTTCCTATTTTCCTTTTGAATACCCATACAAGCGATACGCCTGGCCCCTGAGCCATTGGGATCCCACAACCCTGCAGTTCACCCCCTGATTAATTCCCCCCTTTTAAACTTTATTTCATTCCAAGCCAGAAGTAGATTATGAAAATGGGGATTCAGGGGTGGAGGAGAGGGAGAAGGGAGGGGACTCTGGAAGAGGCAGTTCAGAGGAAACAAAGACACAGGCAGAGAAACAAGCAAGCAAACACATACAGGGATGAGATGGAGGTGATGGAGAGAAGAACCATGAGAGAGATGAATGCAAGGAGCCACAATGACAGAGCAGAGACCTAATGCAGAGATCAAAGCAGACACACTAATTGGTTGCTGTTGCATTGTAAGAGTATATCTCTGTTCTGATGCGAGGTTGGCATCAGGAGAAGGGGGATGGTGTTTGCTCCAGTATTGGTGGAGTGAAGATGGAGAAAGCGGCCTATGTTCCTAACACGGGCTTCTTGTATTCATTGTACTTGTTGGCAAATTACTGCAAGCGTTGTGTCGTGCTGGCCCATTATTACAATGTGAAATGACAACAGCTCGCCCCAGTTTGACTGTAGCAAAACTGTCACAAATGCCATTGTGTGTCTGTCCTTAACACCGGCCTCAGTCTCCACACGCAGCATGCCAATCTTAATGAGTCTCAGGCAGTCCACCCACTCCACTGCTCCCTATTGTTCCCTGCGCATTTCCACCAGCACTCCTTCCCTACTTCAGCTCTGCTGGCTTCCTTGTCTGAGGTTGCCTTGTTCCGCAAGCAGCACGAGGTGCATTTAAGCACCAAGTAGAGGTGAGATATGGCGGGGAGGCATCCACTGACGCTCAGCACGCTGTCTCTCCCTTCCCCCCCCCACCCCCTATGACCAGGCCCCTGGGCTTCTCAGCCTCCTCCGCAGCTTCTGGTTAATTCATAACCTTAGCTTTGGGATGCCGGCGAGGCGAAGCGGAGGTGGGGGCAGCCTCCTGGTTGCATTATGCACCCGGGATTCTGGGCACTTTACGCCTCAAGCTCTCTCCCCCTCTCTCTCTCTCCCCTCCGCAAAAATTACACCCTTTCGTGGAGAACATTCTCGTTCTCGTCCAGTTTGCCTTGCAATTTTAACTAGCCTCCCACGGCTTTGGAGATGATCATTTCTAATACCACAAATGAATGCAGACTCAGTCAAAGAATGGTGTTCAGGGGAAAAGGTTGTATTCTTTTCAATGATTCTAAATTTCTAGGATCCTCAAGGAAGTATCATAGGCATCTTGGATATCTCAATTTTCGGTACCAGGAGACTCATATCTTAACAGAAACGTGAAGGCATAACTGACATCTTGCAAAAACTTAAAAAAAACAACAACAATCACTCCACGTCCTTGTCGGCAGACACTAAGGCACTAAACAGACGTCAGACAGAAGATCAGAGATCCCTGCCAGTCTTAAAATAGAGCTTGTTTATTTAAAAAAAAAATCTTGTCAGACTACTACTTCATGTTAAACTATAATTCTAGCTATAAGAGACGTATGTAAATTTGACACGTATGAATGAGTCTGATTCCCAACTCTTTCATCTCTTATGCAGTGGTGATTTGTTGAAACACATCCTCTAAATAGCCCGTGCCTCAGTATTCTATTTACAGGATTAGGCAAACACACTACCTGATCACTAAAAGGACAAATGGACGGATCCTATTTTTTTCCTTGCATTTACTCCTAACACATCAGACATAGCAAAAGAGCTCCTCTTGCTTTTTGTGAAGATGCTTGCCTGTAGCTGCACCTAACCTATGTGGTATTCTCATGAAAACTTACAGTGGCTCTGTGTATCTGCCACTCGTTCCCTTGCTAAAAATGCAGATGGAAAAATGTGGTCCTCTAGATTGCAAACAGCTGTGGGGAAATGCCTTAAATGGGAAGCACAAATGAGCAATGGACAGTGAGTACATTTATTGCAGGCCATTAAGTACGAACGCAAATATAAACACTTAGCTACTAGACATAGCTTCTTTACGCTGTTGTAGGCTGCCAGGTACACGATTATGTGTACACCCATATGCTTGTGCGCATGCAAGCAGTCATAATACGCCTTACAACTCAAGATGGTCCTCATTGCTCGTCTGAAACCTATAACTACAGTCTGCAATTTTTTGAAATTGAAATTGACTCCACTTTATACTTTGGATTATTTTTTTTGCGGGGGGGGGGGGGGGGTCAATGTTCTCCTAGTCATTCCCGGTTATTCCTCTCTTTCTCCCTGTGTGTGGTAATTGGCAGGATTCGGCTGGATAAAAGGATGCTGCAGTAAGAAAGTGTGGGATTGTGTGGTTCTCACTGTCTCTCTCTCTCTCTCTCTCTGCCGCCCACATACACCAGCCCTCATTTGGCCCAAGCTAATGTAGTCTACGGCTCGAATGCTAATCGACTGGCTAATGTCCCAGCACAATGTTGAGCCGTGCCCGAGTTTTCGTGCTCGCGCTGTAAGGAGGGTTTTCAAATGGAGGAGGAATTATTGGTTTGAAGAGTTTGGAGGAGCTGATTACCGTGTAAGCACACTTTCTTCGCAGGGTTAGGACTCTTGATTGCTTAAATGATGCTTTTTTACAGTCAGATTTATCTGAGACACTGGAACACTGGTTTTTACTTGTACCTTTTAAAAAACCAACACATTACTTGTACTTTTCAAGATCTACCATAAACAGATTGCACGGTCACATTAACAAACAGATGACCAGGTCACCACTTATTCTAATGTAGTTGAAAAAGTCCAACAACATAGCCAATCCTAGTACCCAAAAATCCACAAAAAACTGCAACAAGCAGGAAAGCACTGCCTAGGTGCATTTCCTCAGCCAACTGCCAGGGTCACAATGCCACACCTCTCAGTGGTGTCACTGATCACTGTCACTCTTTTTTTTCTTCACAAAAGCAAAACCAAATTCATAATCTCTGCGACACTCATTTCAGTTGTATAAATAAACCCTTGTTCTTATACACCAACATCCAAGAGAAAACAGTAACCACTGTGCTACTGCAATCTATGACCTACCCAATGCATTAGTTTTTGATTTTCTCTCCGTTATTTTCAGTAGGTTTAAAGCATGCTGGATGATGTAATGCTTCTTCTGGTTGCTTTTAGTCCCCTCTACATTGTAACAACAGGCTGGTAAAAGACAGGAACAGCCAGGTTAATGGACAGCATGCGGAGCCAGCCTCTTGGAAAACAGAACTCCTGTGTTGCCTAGCAACACAGCGGGGCCATGATAGGATGGCAACAGGCCCATGCAGCATACAGACATGTGAAATGCATTGTGGTCCGTGTTTTTTCAGAGGGGCCTCCACAGTACATCCTGTATTAGTGATGGAACACCGAATGATGATGGTTAGTGATTATGGTGTCGCTGGCATCTCTGATGTGAAACAGTTTGAAAGTAAAGAAAAGAAGAGAAAAAAACGAATTGTGCAGCATCATAATTGTATGATATCATAAGGACAAACACAATGCAGTATATTTTAATGACTCTTTAGCATTGTTTCCCCTGCGTACATACTGTCTACACCACGTAGGCTCTCATCATCCTTAAACATGTTGTCATGGTCACCTGCTGAGAAAAAGTCATGCCTTGTGTACTGATTCTTCCTGTGTATTTAGAGCCCTGGTTGCGTAATTTCAGAATAAATAGTATCTCTTGTGCTTTTAAGAAATTTCCCGTAAGCGTTCTCACTGAATGTTTTTGCAGTATAAACAACATTCTTTATCACTTGAACGTCGTCCAAACTCTCCACCACGTGCATACCATTGACTCAAGGTCACTGACAGGTTAACGTTAGTCCGAACAGCCTTGCGAAGCCAGAGCTGAGACATTTGCAAGTACACTTGGGATGGAGGGTAACTTGGCTTACATTGTATCCCTCAGCTAGTGTGTATTCATGCCTAGTGAATTAAAAATGTCTTTGTTTAAAATGCGAGTGTTTTTTTTTTTTGTCTTGGCATGAAGTTGCATCATCTTTTGCAGACAGATTTGTTTCCTAAAAAACAGTGATTCAGTTGTTTGCTTTTCGTTGTCATTTTTCAAGATTTGGACAGTAACAGATATTCCTAAGGAAAATGTAAATGCACATTGTCAGTGCTAATGCAACAGCACATTATGACAGATGTATTACACATATTTTTTATTTGAAAGGGTCCTGACCAAAACTCATTAGTGTAGCTCATGTGATAGTTGAGTGAGTCTGTAGTTTACAGGTCTTTTCCACATCAGTACATTCAAATATGTAAATTTGTTGCAAAAGCCTCCTCCAAAACAGCATGGACTTTTAACTAGAGTCTTACCCATTCAAGTTATTAAAGTCGAGGTCATCCGGTTAGCAGCGGTTGCAGTTCATTTGTTTATTTATTTGCCTAAGTTTGGACGGTGTCTGCTAATTGATTCCATGTCGAATGACCTTTGTGCAACCTATCTCTCCTCATTAGAGACTAGTTAATGGGTCTCCAGAGGCAAATGCGTATTGCCTTTTTGATTTGGGATCTGTCTCAGTTTTTCTTATCTCACACGGCTAGCGTGAATAGTCCCTTTTTGTTCTTTCCCTCCTCTTTGCACTCTCATTTTTGAAGTGCTCAAGGCCCTCAAGTTTGACTCCAGGCAAGGTGTGTGGTCTATTATGGAAATTTTAAAGGCAGCCACTGTTGCCAAAGCGCTTTATCAAGAGCAGCCCTGAGGAAAGAGCCTGTGGGGGCATAGACTGTTTTGTCATTTTTTATGATGAGGCCGAGAATATTAAACAGTCAAAACAAACTCTCATTGGCGGAATAACATGCAAGCCCGCCAGCTATAAATTCTGTCAAACATTCCGGAACACAAGGGTAAACAAATGGTGCGGTGTACACGACAAATCCTCATCAGAGGAAGCCGAAAAGCCTGTCCGTACTGAATCGATACGGGTCTCGGAAGCTTGGGAGCAGACCTGGGGTGTTTCTCAAAGTTAAGGAAGGATGCTTGACCGGTAGCGTTTCAAGGATGCTATGTAATTGAATCCTGGCGAAACACTGTTCCGATGTCTAGTATACTTCAAATTCTACCACCAAAGACTGAGTCCTTTGTTCAGAGAATTTTGAAGTATGCGGTTTGAAGGCAGGACCTTTTAATGACTCATACCTATATGATGGGAAGGAGTCTAGCCAAGCATCTGAAGGGCCCGACTTGGAAGGACTCGGAAAGAACCGCACTACCAAGTAGGGCTGTAACGATACACCCACCTACGATTCGATTCATATCACGATTCTTGACCCACGGTTCGATACACCCCACGATATTATTATTATTATTATTATTATTATTTAATTTTTTTACCTCGCGATTTTTGAGCTATAAAAAAATGAAGAAACAATTTATAACCAAATATTGAGGTTTTTATTACTCAAAGCAATGCTGTTGAAAAACATTCAACAAACTTCGGAACCTGTTATCTATCTGCAGAGCAAATGTCAGGCTCATACAATAACATTAACGTGAATTAATTGATGCTAATACCAAGCGCGGTGTCTATAGGATTTCCCATATACGTTAGCATTAAGCTAACGTATTTTCTACCACAGTAAAACATGCAATACTATGTGATTGTTTTAAGAAAACGAATGTTACGTGATGAGATTACTAAAATGTAGTCTGCATGTCTGCTCAGTTTAGCAGTGCTACCCAAGCAAAGGTTTGAAAAGAACTTCAAGCTTCAGACTTTCTGTTAGGGAAACAGCTTTCTATCTGCCAAGCAAATGGCAGGCTCATGACAACACGCGCAACCTTTGGGAGCATGAACTGCACTGAGTAAATTTTGCGCAACAATTAACCCCAACGCTGAAGCAAGCAGCCGCTTTTACTAGCGAAGCAAACTTTTTGTATCAAGTGACCGCTGAGGGCATGTCGCGGTTCTGCCTCCTCGCATCGCGATGCAGGTTCGTGGCCCAGAGTGTCGCGATTTCTCGGTTCGATCCAATATCGTTACAGCCCTACTACCAAGGAAGCATCCTTGACTTTGAGAAACACCCCTGGGCCACATCTGTGCTCATTTGCACATAGGTACAGCATGCCCAATGCCTGTTCTGGTTGGCTGCATTCATCAAAGATGATGGAGAGAAGGAGCAGTAAGGGGGTTCTGTGTGTGTGTGTGTGTGGGGGGGTCCACCGTTTCAGCCATGGCTGCAAATAGTGCCGTTTCAGGCCTGTCTTGTGATGATGGATTGTCGGGGCTTACTGGAAGCAGCTCCAGGTTTGTTACCCATTTGATTGGTTATATTTCTTTCTCCTCTAAAACAGAAAGGATTATTGTTCTTGAGGCTGCACATTTTTGAGGGCCTCATTTAACCTTGGAGGAAAAGCACTTACAGTACAATAAGTGCATGCATAGAGTGGTGAACCCAGTGGACATTTCGAAACGGCAACAGAAAACATACCTGTTCAATCTATCTTATAATAATTAACTTTTTTTTTATTTGTAATTATTTATTCCATTCAATCTTTTAATCATTTTATTTTCTTTAAATTGCCTTATTCTTTTAGTTTGATATTACCTGTTTTATTCCCCCTTGAATTGTGTGGTGTATCTTATGTATCTTTTTAAAAATGATTTATTAATATTTGTATATTTTGTTGAAGCTACATTATTTGTATAAAAGCTGATACAAATACCTGTTAAAATATTGAATACATACTGTCTACACCACATGTGTTCTCATCATCTTAAAACATGTTGTCATGATCACCTGCTGAGAAAAAGTCAGGCCTTGTGTACCGATTCTTTTAATACTTTTAATACATTTCCCATAAGCAGAGTGAGAGCTCTTACAGATATTTGTAGTTTTTTTTTTAAAAAGCGTGCAATATTATCTCACTGAATGTTTTTACTGTAAAAGCTGTTATACACGTAAAGTGTTGCCATTATTATTATACAATTTTGTTAATCATCTAATAAAGTGACAAATACCTGTTGTTAAAATATAAAAAAAAAATGAAAACTGAAAACATACTTTCAACATGTTCTTATGCTTAGTAAGTAGCTTAGTATTTCTGAAATTATACTGAGGGATGTTGATTTTATGCTTGTGCGCACTTTCCCCAAACCCAAAGCACATGATCTAAACACATCCTCTGTGTTCTACTGACACTCAGACTTGGTTGAGGATCTGTGCAGCCACTGGAGTGTCCATAACATGCGGCCTCTGTGTTTTTCTCACTTGTCATGGAGGTTACTATAGAGTTATGGCTGACGTGCTCCACACACATACACTGCGTGCACTGTTTGCAATCTCCTTAACAGTCGCTTATGTCACAATGCCCCTTGCTATGGCAACTTGACTGCTGCTGACCCTTCACCTGCTAACAAACAATAAATAATCTCAAGGGGTGCAGTGATGCTGCTTTTTCTGTTCAACACCTAATCATACACCTATCCTAGTAGCCATAGGCAGCTGAATTAAACATTGGGGAAACAACTACTAAAGCCTAGATTTCTCCCCCATACTTAGTTGAAATGTGCTGGCCTGCAAGTCACTATAACAAGTTAGCTTAACAATAACATGGAAACCTTACAATTGATTGGGAGCTGGCAATTTTTCTAACATAAACCAGCTAGGTTATCAAACTTAACCAAGTTAGCTAGCATTAGTGTTGAAATAACCTTAACTCGATCAGTGGAGATGGCAGCTATGCAGATTGGAGGCTTTGTCCCGGCCGTGTGTGTCTAGAGCGCAAACCCTTAAAGTGGATCAGACTTTTAGTCTGCAAGTTCAGAGATAGGTCATCATGACATGGATTATGGCCTGGCCTAGTCTGGCCGCCTGTCTAAACCTGGCCAACCACTTTCCCCTCGCACACAGACAGCTGACGCCACAGCATCGTCACACACAGAACCACAATTTCAGTACAAAAATGGAACAAATCTGGAAGTATAGAATGACAACTTTAGGTTGTCTGTCATTCAGAAAGAAACATAAATAAATATAATAACATGTGCATTGTTAAATTGTGTGTGAGGGTATACGGATATGAAAATATTTTAAAATAAATGTAAGCCTTTATAACCAAAAAGGTTGTTCAGATCTTGCACAGCAGATGCAAAGGAGCAGATGGCAAGGATGCAAACCTACGGTAGTTTCCTCTCGTTTCTGCCAAGTTGCTGTCAGATCTACTGCAGTCGTAAATGGACTAGTGCTGTAGTTCCCCCATAGTTTATGACGCTCACTGGGCCCACTGAGGCGTGTTGATACACCCTGCTGGGAGCTGGTTTACATTTCCTGCTGGGTTTATTTCAAATACGCAGGGTTTTGTCATTTTGAAATGGAACACTTAACTGTAGCTAAAAATCATGTGTGCTCTGCATTTGTCCGTGGTTCAATGACAAATTAGCAACGGGCAAGGGGATGTACAAGGCGTTTTCGATCACCCACGGAAAAGACGGAGATAAAAATCCAAAGCCAGAGTTGCATGTTCCTCCTGTGCAGCTTACATTTCGTGGTGTGGAGCGATGTGAGGACATGAAACTAAAAGCGTGCCCGTCTCAATAAAGCATTAGCACTGCAGTCGTAGCATTGCATGCACTCTCGCCCCCAACCCCCCCTTCTCCTTGCTTGGGTGTTACCTACTCATTCCCTTGGAGGAGACTTTCAGAGGCGCTTCAGAGTCGCTCTTCATGTGAGACAGACGCTCTTGTGCCCCACCATAAAAGCCAAGAAAATATGGGAAATATCTTACGCAGACATGGAAATCTTTATTTCTCTCTTGCCTCGCCCACACCCTTGTTCTTCGCCTCCCTAGCATCGACCGAAGCAGTGAGCGACTCAGCGGTGTCAATAAATGATGCAGGAGTGGTTGTAGGGGGAGAGCATCGGGGACACTCCAGCGGAGGCTGCAGTATAAAGATAGCCTGGCAGACGGGCCTGGGGTGCTGTGCAAATGGCCCCCTTAGCCTGCCCGTGGCTGCCTCATAGTACGCAGTAGCTCCCCACCAAACGGGGGCTTAAGTGTTTGGGACTGTGGAGATGGACTCTAATCACAGTCGTCCACCCACTATCAACCGGGAGACGGCCAGCTTCAGGGCTTAAATCAAATGGTTATATGTGCTCTGTCACTGATTACCTCCGCCTATAGTTTTGCCAATTTACCTTATCAGAAGAAATGTTTTGGTTTAAGACGTGATCAATGTGGAAGGCTTAGGATAGTCCATGAGAGACGATTGAGAAGAAAAAACAGAGAGAGAGAGGTGGAAATAGATTAAGATTGTTTATAGCATGTTTGTAGCATGTGTTCCATTCAGATCATGGACTCATTTCAATCCTTTTCCATTTTGTTTTTGTGATATTAGCCTTGTTTTACATAGACAGTGCCAATATGTTTTATGAATAGACTCATGTTCCTGCTGTGTGTGTGTGCTTGGAGAAGGGTGTGTCTGTCTGTCTCAGAATGAGACAGCAAACTGGAAAACACTTAAACAATGTGCACATGTGCATGTTCCTATTGGTGGTGTTTTAAGGTCCGAGAATAAGTATGCTTGCATACTATTAGGCAGTGGTAGAAGCCTTATCAGTTATCTGTCAGGTGGAGGTTTGTGTGGTAATCCGTGTGTAACGAGCATTTCACAGAATTATTTGTCTTTGGAAGACTGTGTCCATTTACTACAGTCAGTTGGCATGTATTGATGTATCATTAAGCATTTCAGTTGAAAGGTAACCTGTCACAGCAATTTTAAAACATTAAAAAATGATTGTCATTTTTTGCAAAGCCTGTATTTTGAATGGGTTATAGTTATTAATAATATCCATATTTATGAAACTTTAACGCATATTCTATCATGGCAAGAGCTATAATATATAATGAATGTATTATTATACATAATGCTTGCACTCCTCACACTTTATAGAGGAGTATCATGCCACATTGCTTACAAATCTTAAATTGATATTCCCTTACACACACACACACACACACACACACACACACGCGCGCGCGCGCGGGGCGCGCGCGCAAACACACAGGCATTCGGCATAGGGCGTGTCTCGTGAGGTCATCAGTAGGCATGTAAGTAGGTAGGCTGAAGTAGCACTACCACGTGTCGACTAGCAGACGAATCTTACTGTAAGTGCACACTAGAAGTAGGCAGATGCTGAGAGGGCTTTTTTCTGGGGCTTTCCTTTATTTCCTTTGTGTCTGGGGCTGCCTGCACTGAAAGCTCCTCAGCTCTCCCTTTCTGTCCCGTCTCCTCCCCCGCCTGACAAAGAATTATATCGTAAAGTGTAGGCGAGTTGGGAGACAATGCCCTTACACTAAATGGGATTCATTGTTTCGGAAAGCAGATGTCTTGTGATAACAATGGCTTTATGTGTTGGGATGACAATAGGAGGTCACAAAATATCTCACTGCAAAAAAATGTCTTAATACAGTGGCATGCAAAGGCAAGGCCTGTGGGTTTTCATTTTTAGACTGTAGCACTGGTACAAGGAGCGAGATGGTGGGACAGAAAATAGGCACAAGGAAGAAAGAAGAGTGTTGTTGTTGCAATATCTTACAATACTGTTGACTGTCAGCTGCAACAATAAAACCATGTCCTACATATTACTTGATTATGCTATTGTAATTATTCCTAGTTATTTATAAATATGTGTGATAAAACTGTGGAAGTGTTTTATTGCAGTGATGACATTATAAAATAAAGATTGATATGAACCACCACCGTTTATAATGGCTATAAAAGTCGTGCAAGTGGAGTGGAGAGGGAAATCTGTCCCCATTTGACGAAGCCTGTTGACCTCTTATCCCACTTTATCAGTCCCCGCTGTGCACTCTGGAGAATGTTTTCACCAAAAGTTGCTTGAGAATAAGAGACCAACATGGCATGATTTTTATTTTAAGCACAGCACACTTGTGGTGACCACTGTTTTTTTTTTTTTCTTTTTTTTTTTAAATCCATGTGAGGTGTCCTGTATTCATAATCTGTTTATATGAATGGAAACCTGCATGCTTGAATGAACATGGCTTGTATCCATTTAATGCGTTGCGTATGGGGAGGTCGCCGTTGTCTGTGTTTGGGGCGGGGGGGCTAGGTGCTTTTGTGCTCTCATTTGAGAGGGTTTGCCGAGCGTGAAGTTGGAGGGAGACACAACCAGGTGGGATGTGTACTTGTGTACAGTTGAGAGGATTTTGGAAACTGGGAAGAGATCTCTAGAGGAATACTACTGTGTTATGCTCCATGTTACTGCAGGCGCAGACAAGTATTTGATGCTGATGCTGTCAACACGGTTTGTCTGTGTAGTTGCAGCTCCACCTTTTTGAAGCTTTTGTGTAGCATGAAACCAGCAGGAGAATGAAAGGAGTCATTTGCCCCCTGATCAGGCAGTGAGTGCCTGGAGGCAGTGACACTGTGCATATAAACAATGCTGTCTGTGTGACAAGTCACCATTCATTTGATATTGGTCCAGGATCTTTTCTGTGTAAAACTTATGCCTAAATAGGTTAGCCTAGCCTAGCCTAGCCTAGCATGTAGACTCGGTAATAGGCCGCAAGGATTGAGTGTTTCCCTGAATGCGATACAAACTAGAAAAGCTTTGTCATGTGTTTTTTTTTTTTTCTCTCTCTTTATTGGTGAGGTTCAAAAAGAGAGACTATAGGGGCCTTTGTTTACTGTGGAAGCATGTGAATGAGCTTACTGTAAAATCCTGATGTAAGCTGTTTGATCCAATCAGGCGGAATTCGGTTGAAATGGCCAATGAGCTGCCCTTTCACTTGTTTTTGGGATTGTGTTTAGGTTGACATTCACCATCCACGGCTCCAGACGCGGGTAGTTCTAGCACTGTGTGGGAGGAAGGCCAGCAGGTTTTAAGCAAGCTGGTCTCACAGCCTTCTGGGGCGCGCACTGCACTCCCACCTTGCACCTTCTGTCACACACACACACACACACACACACACACACACACACACAGATGGCTCCCATTGATGGTGTATGTGTCCAGAGGTCCCCACCCTGCCCCATATGTGCCCAGTGATGGGGTCAGACTGGTGCCGACGTGTGTGTGTGTGTGTAGTTTTCACCTGTAGTAGAGAAACTCACTACTGACTGACTGACCGCTGCCTCACTTCTGACGTCAAGTCCTTTTTTTGGCCCCAGTCCCTCATCCGCCATGCTGCTAGCTCATGTTGAACTGTTTTACACATACGTCACACATGAGAGATCTATAAGAGAGTCACATGATATTATTTGGCCAATTAGCACAGCCGTCTAGTACTCAATCGCTCTGGTGGTTTGACATTGTCAACGTAGCGTGGATCCATGCCATCTGATTTTATGTGAAGTATTAGTAGGAGGACATGAAATATCACAATCTCCACGATTCACCTGAAAAGTAGGTCATGGACAGCTCCAAGATCGATCGTGATATAAAATCGACAGATTGTCAACCCCTAGCCATCACCCGGGAGTGGAGGCATCTGGAATCACGATGAGCCTTAATAGGTGTTATTTAGGTGTAGTGAGGCGTTTGTGGAGGTGTGACTGTTTCAACATGTTACTATCTTCAATATCACTGCACCTCTGTCCATCCCATTCCAATGATGGTTGATTTTGAAGGTCTGTTTTAATGACAGAAATCTGGCAGTGTGCCTTTACTGAAACAATCCACTAGTAGAATTTTTAAGGTCTTTTTCTGCTTTCTTCTTCACGTGGGACTCCGCATTCATAATCCCTTATCTCACCTATTTTGCCCACGTCTCGTCTTACACAGGTCACAGTGATCGTGAACAGACCCCTGACTCCCTGATGGTTTGATCTGTGTTAATTTAGTGCACTGAGCAAAGGCCCAGCCCTCTGTCCTACAGGGGCCGTTTGTCCTTGCGGCTGCATGCAGAGGTGATGTATGTCCCTGCCTTCACCCAAGGCACTTTATATCTGGGACTGTATATGTGGGGTTTTTAAGGTAGGGTGGAGTGTGTCCATACACTATGATATCCAGCAGGAGGTGCGGAATCTTAAGTGGGTACACTGGCAGGGTAGAGCTAGAATGGCTGGCTTAACCAGAGCTTGGGTATTGATTACTGGTAATGGCGTTATGTGTGTAGAATACATAATATGAGTAGTTGTATTTTAGATAGTCACAATTAACCTTGGTGGTAATCAGAATACAGTTGCATTGATCACTTGAAGGGGTTACTTTAGTAATTGTCATGTGCCAACTATTGGCTCTCAAATGCAAAAATGACCATAATGCAGCGTTTCTCAAGACAACGCCGGTGACGAGGAAACTGCCAGTCTCCCGAGCCCTGTCACTACCATAGTCCATGCTCTGTGCTTCTGCTTCGTAACGTTTCACTCATGCTACTGTTCGGTCATGGTGTGTTCAAAGCAAGCAAGTCTGGATGCCAGCCAGCCAGCAGCTATGTAACTTTGACCAGGAAGAACCAGAGGAAAAGAAAATTGCCTGTTTACTTGTAGGCGTAATTACGACCCATCTTATATTAAATTTCATTTTATTTACAGTGATCGCTTCCTCCCAAAGCCAGTGTGTGTCATTTGCCAAACCATGCTGAGCAACAAAGCGGTGAAACCATTAAAATGCTCCGGCATTACTAATCCAAAACATGCGCATCTCAAAGACTGATTGGAGGACTTCTGTCAGAGGTTAAGGGATGAATTGGCTGATAAAACTAAAGTGCTGGAACTGAAAATGAGAATTTTGCAAAAATAATCACATTATCTCACACCGCATTTCAAAATACAAGAATAGGCTTGTCTCAGAAAACACTCTTTGAGATTACATGTCAAAATGTCTTTCTCATTGATCAATTGCAAGAAAGCAGGCGCACATGGCGATGATGTCATTAACCTTTTTATTCACTGCATTATTTCCTGCCGGACCATGTTTTTAAAGAAAGTTAGATTTGTAAGGTCAGAGGTCACCCTTAATTGTCCACAAGCTGTTCCGGCTCAGGTGTATCTCTCATTTTTCTTTTTCTCTCTCAGGTTATAATAACCCAAATAAAAAACCTCTCAAGTTTGTGTTGGGAATGTAAAATCAGTTTATCAAGTTTCTTGACGCAGTGCTCTTTAAAAAAAGCATGATACTCTCCTTTCTTACATTTATAAAAAAAAAAATAATAATTTAAAAATGAGTTGGGCATTGTTAGTTTTCGTAGTGATTCAGAACATTGTTTGACACACATTATGTTAATAATGTTTCATGGGCACATAGGGCTGTTCTAGTTAGCGTGCATTCTAGTAACACTCCTATCCTTGACCTATCCTCTCTTTATTATGTTCTTGTTTTGAAAAGACTTACTAGGACTGAAAATAACAGCTATTCCTGGAACATGGTTTAGGGTTGCAATCCCCCCCTCTCTCTAATCCCCCCCTCTCTCTATGTGTCTCTCTCTCTCTCCCTCCCTCCACCCTCCCCCTTTTCTGTTTTTGTGTGTGTGTGTGTGTGTGTGTGTGTGTGTGAACACAAGCGAGTGGACTGTATGCATATAAGGGGGATCCACTGCTGCAATCCCCTGTAGACTCCTTTAAGACCCAGATATGTCATCTGTTACCTGTGTATCAATCCATCATCTTAATAACCTGATGTGTCTCTGTGTGTTTGTGTGTGTGTGTGTGTGTGTGTGTGTGTGTGTGTGTGTGTGTGTGTGTGCACTGTGTGGCCGTGTATGTACACATATGTGTGTGCACTGAGAGTTTGGTTGTGAACGCGTGTGTGTGTGTGTTTCCCCCCAGCACACAAGTACACAGACAGGTTACTGTGGTGGTCCCCTGGCTGCCCCCATACCTGACACAGGCTGTTAGCGGTATAATAAACCAGTGCTCCTGATCTAGCTGCTGTGCAGGCTGTAGCAGAGTTCCACGTCCAAGTGGCAGTTGCTGTCTGCATGTGTTGGATCGGGAACAGTGGCTCTGACAAGCTCTTTTCTGAGCACTTGCTCGGTGGCTCACAGTGGATGCCTGATGTGGGTCTCAGAGTTAGCCGTGCTCATGTAGCAGGAAGAAGTCTTCAGTGCCGTCTGTTGTCCCCCTTCCTCTTTCTTTCTTTCTTTCTTTCTTTGTTTTCTTTGTCTCTCTCTCTCTCTGTATGGTGTTTGTGTAGTTGCAGTTTGGCTTAATAGTAGCGTTTGTTTTGGAGCCCATGATTCCTAGGATGGTTAAATAAAGGGGTTTTTATCAGCATTACTTTCTTTCATTATTTGATTCTCTCTCTTTTTCCCCTCGTGTGTGTGTGTGTGTGTGTGTGTGTGTGTGTGTGTGTGTGTGTGTGTGTGTGTGTGTGTGTGTGTGTGTGTGTGTGTGTGTGTGTGTGTGTGTGTGTGTGTGTGTGTGTGTGTGTGTGTGTGTGTGTGTGTGTGTGTGTGTTTATTTCACCTCTGCAGTGCTCTGTAATAACCAACCTGCACACTCGTCACTGATCACTGCATGCACTCCTCCCTCTTGCAGACAGTGTGGCTTATTTAGCTCCCGCCTTAAGGGCTAAAGCTGCTTTGTGTTTGGCAAGCAGTTTTCTGTATGCACAGGAATAATTCATTGTTCACCCGCGGTGCTGTGTGGAGATCATGACACTTTGAAAGAGTGTAGATAGATATAGGTGTTGGTAGAAAGCATTCTGTGTTTCTCTTTGTGCTTCTCTCTCAGCTACCATGAAACACACACACACACACACCCACACACACACACACACACACTGTTTATCTAATCCCAGAAGAGTGGTAATTTATCCACTATTCATATTTTTTTCACACAATGGCACACCAACAACCCACCACCTGCTCTCTACTTTAAAAAAAAAACATCAACAAAAAAAACATGTTTTTTTTTTTTCTTTCACCTTCCATCTCCTTTCACGCAGCAAAGGAAAGGGTCAGGTGGTAGCTCACCCCACTTTTCATTTCCCCTTGTGATAAGGAATAATTGGATTGTGTGAAGCACATTCTGCACAGTGGCTGTGCTTGTATTTAATGTTAGAGATTGCCCCGGCGCTATGTGCGTGTATACGGCTGTTTTTTTTTTTAAATGAGGGCTGTGGATACATACACCGTTTCTTTTCCTCCCAGAAGATAGGCCAGGAAGCACAATTAATCACCACAATGTCCTCTCTGAGCTACATTCACGCAGTGTAGAGCAGTTAATTTGTGTATTTTGCTTTGTGTATCTTTTTCGTATTTTCTAGTCAGGCGTTTGTTTGTATGCTGTTTGTTGTCTGGTGACTTACGTTTGCTTATCCACAAAGGTCTTACTTCATAACTCCGATGAAGATCTAACAAGAGGCTGCTGTCTCAGAGAAGCGTAATATGTCATATATCTGCTGCCTCAGAGAAGCGTTTTATGTCATATCAGCATTGTTGATGAATGCTTGGCTGACACGGCACCTGTCCGTAGAACAGAGCTAAGAAATCCGGGTGACTCAGTCAGGATGTTAAATCAGCTAAAGTGTAGCCCTTGAATCAGTCTTCCATCTGTTTTATGCTTGCGCCTCTTCCACATTTCGAAGGCGTGCATCTTATTAACAAATCTCGATTGAATTCTACTGATAAAATCTAATGTAATGTCATAAGTTTCAGTATTTTAAATTATTCACTCCTAACCACTTTACTCCAGACGGTCCAAGCTGCTTTTGCTCCCAACAGGTTGTCAACATCACATTTATTATTTGCATTGACAGGCAGTCCAGGCCGTGGCCCATTGCTGGAAAAACCTGACATGTTTCAAGATGTAGTGAAATGGCCTGTCAATCAAGCTGTCTTCCCAAATAGCATTACTGTGAGGCAGTAGAATGCTTTATCCACCTCTTACCATCCACCTTTCCCCTTCTCTGAAACATGCTGAGATTCTGTCCATTCTTATTCAGACTTCTCCCTCCCCCAACAGACATGTACATGTTTTGGTTCTCTGAATGTCTGAATGGAAGCTTTGGTGGTCTGGATTTTTTTTTTTTTGTAGAAAGCCTCTGTTCCTTTTTAATTCCATTTGTGAGATCAAGTATCCGCCCGTGCAAAGCCACTTTAATGGGTGAATTGAGCAAGTGTGTGTGTGTGTGTGTGTGTGTGTGTGTGTGTGTGTGTGTGTGTGTGTGTGTGTGTGTGTGTGTGTGTGTGTGTGTGTGTGTGTGTGTTGGTGGGGAGTTTCTGTGTGCAAGGCTCTGAATGATTTATTATGCTGAAGGGGAACAGTGGGAGCAGGAAGGATGTGCTCGGGTCTGTCGCATCATGGTGCGATGGAGAAGCGCCCTAAAGGCCACTGGCTGAGGAGTTTGTGTGGGTTGGGATACATGGTGTGTGTTTGTTTTATGTGCATGTAATGGTTGATTTTCTGTTAGTGGGTGCCTGTATGTGTGTGTGTGTGTGTGTGTGTGTGTATGATGTGGTTGTAAAATGATCAGGGATTACTGCTCCTGATTAGCCAATCCAATACCTAGCACCGGCAGCCTTGTAATTAGACTACAGTAATGCCTCCCACCCACATCTTCATCAATAGAAACAGACTCAGGGGGCGAAAGTTTGTTTTGCCTGCTTGGCAAATGCAAATTTGAATGAGGAAGCAAACCTACTATGAATATTTATATTGGAAATGGGCACAAAGAAGGTTAAGTTTGGAGGAAAGAGGCTCACAATGAAGTTCTGGCTTGTGGCTGTGTGAGTGTGTGTGTGTGTGTTTGTGTGTGCTTGTGCTTGTGCTTGTGTGTGTGAATGTGTGTGTGTTTGTGTGTGTGTCACACAAGGAATTTTCAGTATAAAACAGGAATCCAGATTCCTGAGTGTGCTTGTCTTATACTGTATATATGTACTTTTTTATGGTAACAGGCGAGGGGTCTTAGACCCTCTCAAATGTGACACCCACGTGATGTCTCGAATAAAGCTGAATTAAGCATACAAGCCTTGTCTTTTCTCAGCAACCAATCAAGTTTAAGCTGTCTGGGGATGTAATTTCCTTTTACAGCGTGGGTATCCGTCTGTCTGTCTGAATGTCTGTCTGTCTGTCTGTTTGAATGTTTATCTGTCTGAATGTCTTTCTGTATCTGCCTGTCTGAAATAACCCCACCATCTACTGCATCTTCACCCTGCACCCTCCCTCAAGCCTCACCTTCAGCGTCTGCACTTCAGCCTCCTGTGCTGCCTCTCCGTCTCCATGGTTACAGGAACTCATCAGCTGCCCTCCTCATCTCCTCTCCTCTCCGGGCTGGGATGGGGGATGGGGATGAGTGGAGGCGGTGTCCGGGCCCACTGCTGTCTTTGTGTGAAATCCCCCATTTCAGTGAAAGGAGCAGGTTGTATTTGGTGATAGGAGGTGTCTGTATGGGGAGTGGTGACGCTGGTGGTGGTGGTGGTGATGTGTGTAATCAGATCAGAAGAGGTGATGGACATTTTAAGGAGGCCTACTGGGATGTAGAGCAGAGAGGATCAGGAGCCACATGGAGTGCTGATCGCATAACACAAACCAACAAAAGGCATTCCGCGCCGTTTTAACATTAATCTCTTTACTCGCTCCAGAGGAAGCATGGACTCAGCCCAAGCAAGGTTGAAACGGGCCACTGCCATGACAAAGAAACTGAGCAAACATGAAATGTATTGCTCTGCAGCTCAGTCTGTATGTTCGCTGGCAGGCCTTGTAGAGAGGCAGGCAACTGTATAGAGATATCATGTAATTGTATATAAACAGTTGTAAGTTTGTGAAGTTTAGGAGAGAGAAATGCAATCTGCCTCAAATATCAGGCAGGAGAGAGACAACAGGGAGAGCGTGTGTGCGTGTGTGTGTGTGTGTGTGTGTGTGTGTGTGTGTGTGTGTGTGTGTGAGACACACAGGCTGTAGGTAGATGTGCTCAAACTGTTTAGTATCATGCTACATGCTACAGCTGTCATCAGCTCTTAACAGTCTTGTTCTCGAGTGTTTCATCATAATGTATTTCAGTTCATGTCGATGGGGATGCATGTTGAAGTGTGTGGGTGGATGAAGATCTGAGCAGAGGCTCAGCATAGCCGTCCCTCATTGAACAGGAGTAAATGAGAAGGATTTAAAGCCACCGACTTGGCGAGCTTTCTGTTAGTGATTGCAGAATGGCTATGTCACACAATTAGTTCTTATGTGTTGTAAATCAGATTTACCCCAGATTTACCCCCTACCCCCTCTGTGGGATTACATTGCAAGAGATATTCCATACCACAATGTGTGTCTGTGTGAGTGTGTCTGTGTGTGCATGTGTGTTTCTATGTGTTGCTCTGTATCTATCCATTTGAGCCTGTCTGCTTTTCATGTAAGCCTCAATCTGCCTTGATAGTGCGGCTTGGTTTTAGTGTGCACCGGGACATTGATAGATGTCTGACCCAATCGCAAGGCTCTTGTGTATGATTGACAGCTGTATACTCCTACCCCGAGGGGCATCCCCAGTGCTGTGTATGAGCAGTTCTTTCCCCCATCTGTTTCATAGTGATAAGGGTTGTGTTGCTGGCTTTTCTTTGCCTCTCTTTGTTACTAGTCTGTCCCCTCTTTTGGAATGTCTCTGCTACTCCCTTTCTCCCTCAGCGTCTCTTTTTCCGTCTTTTTCTGTATCCGTCTCTCCTCTTTCCACCTCACTCTCTCATCAGAATTCTCGTACTTACCTCTTGAACTCCCTGCCATGTGTGAAGTCACTGTTCACACCACGGATAAAATGTATACAATCTCTAACTTTGCTATCCATGAACCTTATGGATGGTTCCTTTGTTGAAAGGTACGGACCAGAAAGATTCATAATTTGCATCCCACACTTATTCTTATTTCGGCTTCAGGAGCTTAATTATGGCTCTTAATTGTGGCTGTGAACAATAGACCAACACACAGAGAGAGAGAGTGTGTGTGTGTGTGGGAGGATGTTGTGTTGTGTACGCTGTAATTACGGTCAGTCAAATCTAAGGTTATTCCTCTCATAGGCAGTGAATTCAAATAAAGTAACAGCGGCGCTCCCAGTGCAAGGACCCCTCCCCCCTCCCCCTCCTGTGATTGTTCCATTGCAAACTCAATACATATCTAGTGTATGCTTAATTGTCTGTGTGTGTGGGGGTGTATTTCTGCTCTGTATTCCTATGAAATGCATCTATTTCTGTGCCGTTCAATTAGCTGTGAGAATGCTTTCAGCCAGACAAGATTAGCCGTGCTAGTGGCTGAGTGGCTGCCCTATTGGTCCAGTGAGGCCAACAGGCTGGTGTTGTGTACTGGTAGCCAGGGAGAAACACTCATCATATCGTCACCCTGAAGGCTGCAGTCGGTTGGGTGTTGACTTATGCACCGGCTTTAACAACTCTTTGAAAAGTTTCGTCTCCGTGTGTGACTTTTGAAGCCATCACAACACCTGAGTCATTCATCAATATCCAGTGTGAACCCCTGAACCCTGTGGGCAGAAGACTGGCGAGCACCAGCTTGATGCTGTGTGTGTGTGTGTGTGTGTGTGTGTGTTTGTGTGTTTGTTTGTGTGCGTGCATATGCGTGTGCAGGTAAAGTGTAGGGAGTCCATTTGCTTCCGTTGTCCTTTTCGACAGTCTAGACAATTGACCAGCTACAGTCTGCCAAGCAGAGTTCAAGAGCGTGCAGGTTTTTTTCTGTGGAGGAAAAAAAACGTTTGTTATTCCGTGTCTGTTCTGGAGGGGGGAGGAAAAAAGTGGAAGCTTGTGTTTGTCTCTGAAGTTACAGAAACACCAGCTGCCAGGGGGCACTGTGGCGCATGCAGTAGCCCTGACCACATTTGGGCTTGATGCCCATGGAGGACACGGGTTCAAATCCGGCCTGATGTAATTTCTCCTGTCCACTCCCCACCTCTCATTTTCCTATCCCACTCTTCACTGCACTATTGATTAAAGGCATAAAAGCTCAAAATAAATCTTAAAAAAAAGAAACACCTGCTGCCTTGTAGATGTTTTATTAGTCTGTATGCCTGTGTCCTTGGCCCTGCGAATAAGAACATTCTGGAGGTTTTCAGGTGCAACCCAAGTGTCCTTAATGTGGCAGTTACAACAAAGCTTACACGCACAATCTCCAAGCTAGTGCTTTCCTGTTCTTCAATGGGAGAGTCACACTAAAGCTAACAAATCTGGCTAAATCCTCAAACTAGCGCATCTCTGTTCTTCAATTGGAGAGTCATGCTAAAGCCAACAAATCAGGCTAAAGCTAGCACTTCTCTATTCAATAATAGAATCACTCTCAAGCTAACACATTCAGCCTAATTAATGTCCAAGCTTTCCAAGCTAGCGCTTTAGTGCTCATAAGGGATGCAGGGGAGCATGGTGGTGTCTCTTTGTGAACTTTCAGATAGTGTGAAAGGCCTAAAACGGATAGGAGGCCTTTCCCCGTGCAAGCTTTGATTTCTGAACCCTCTGCTCCAGGGGTCAGTCTAGGTCGTGTGCTACACCGACATTCATTGGTCTGTTTGTCACTTTGGATTAGCTTGTTTGTGTGCCAGCACTGGGTCGCGCCGGGTTGCGCCGGGTTCTTAATGACTCAGGCCGCGACCCGCTCGCCATCTGAGAGCCTGTTTGAGAACTGTAAACACTCGCCTGAGACTGAGCTGTCCAGTGTGTGATATCAGCTCCCCCTAAGCGCTGAGACTAATGTGATGCTGATCAACTCTGACATTTTGATTGATTGCAGCCAAACAGAGATGACTGGGGAGAAGCAAGTTGGTTGTTGGTGGTGGTGGTGGTGGTGATGGTTGTGGGGGTTACCAGAGAGCCTCCTGGACTGCATCTCCCAGGGGGCTTTGGGAAGGGTCTGGCAGCAGATGGCAGCTGGGGACTTCATGCAGGTTCTGCTCATGAAAAGCTAATCAGAGAACAACAAAGGCCCTCGATTCACCTCATTGAGCTGTGTTGTTTGTCTGAGCTCATGTGTGCGTGACCGCCAAAGTTCGTATTTGGTCTGTGTTTGTGTGTGGGATTGCAAAAGGTCGTATTTGGTCTGTATTTGTGTGTTTGTGTGTGTGATTGCAAAAGGTCGTATTTGGTGTGTGTGTGTGTTTGTGTGTGTGTGTGTCTCACTGCTAGCAGTATTAATTGGTAGGTGTTTGTGTGTTGGTTTTAAAACAAATGTTGGCTTAAGGAACCGTAGGAACCTTTGAAAACTGATGGGCAGCTTAGACATTAAGCCTGGAGAGGTCTGTGGGCTTGGAAGGTGGCTGCTCTCAATATGGTTTCTGTGCAAAAAGAGGCATTTGTAGGAGGCTGTATGGATAGTGGCTGCGATGTTCCTCACTGTGTCTGAATTTGGTACTTGTACAGCCTATTTGTTGTTGTCTGTTCTAAAACACACATGCACACAAACACACACACATACACACACACACACACACACACACACACACACACACACACAACTGTGTGACACATTCTCGGAAATGGCCCGGAAGGTTGTGTATAGTCCTCATGAGGTGGCAGCCGGTCTCCTGTGTGTGATTGTGTGTGATTGTGTGTTTCACAGAGCATAGTCCAGAGAAAAGAGAGCCATCTGGCAGCCTGCTCCTTCCTAGCACCACCGACTGTCCCTTCTGAACAAGACCTTCTGAACCAGACACACACACAGATGCATACACACTCACTCTCTCTCCCTCACACCTACACACAAACACATACATATATACACACACATGGACACAAACAGACACACAGATCTACTAATGCAGGAACACTGTCTGGCGTAGCTTCTGGTCTGTTTGACCCGCCAACCTGACTTCTTTGTCCTCCCTCTCATCCCTGGCCTTGTCAGACCCTTGCATTTTGTTTCCCTCCCTCTCTCTCTCACTCTCTCTCTTTTTCTCTTTCTCTCTATCTGAACTCCATGCCGCCTTTTTTATCTTGTCCTTCACAAACAGATTGGAGAGCCTGACACTGTGAACTCTCTCTCTCTCTCTCTCTCTCTCTCTCCCTCCTTCTCTCCCGGTGCACTCCTTCACTAAGCTCTCTGTCTCGCTGCTCTCCTTCTCCCTGATGGCGTTATGAGAAGCATTCCGAGCAACTATCTAATTTACCCAATCTGCATTTACCTCCTCAGAGCCAGCCGTAACGTAAATATGGCGCTGCGTCGCTGTAATAATAAAAAAATAAATAAACAGTTTGTTCACAGATCAGCCCTCCCTCTCGAGCACACCAAGAGCCCAGCGAGAAAGAGAGAGAGAGAGAGAGAGAGAGAGAGAGAGAGAGAGAGATGAGAGAGAGAGAGAGAGAGAGAGAGAGAGAGAGAGAGAGAGAGAGAGAGAGAGAGAGAGAGAGAGAGAGAGAGAGAGAGAGAGAGAGAGAGAGAGAGAGAGAGAGAGAGAGAGGAGAGAGAGAGAGAGAGAGAGAGAGAGAGAGAGAGAGAGAGAGAGAGAGAAAACACTTTTGGGTTAAAGAGCTTCTGATGAATAGAAAAATGCTGTATAATTACCCCCTCCTTCTCTCCATCTCTCCCCACCCTCCCTCCTTTACACCTCTCTCCGCCGCCCTCCCTCCTTCACTCCTCTAGGCACTGAAAGGGCTCTCCTCTCCTCCGCTCACTTTAAGTGTTTAATCTGTGATCTCGTGTCTCCATTCGGCTCTCGGGCGCACAATGGCACACAATTACCCCGGGGGAACGGAATCCATAATTAGAGGCCCCGGCGCAGACGGCACGGGCCGACCGAGAGCTTTGGAGGGCCGGGGATTAATGACGTCGTTGTTTTTTCTTTTTTTTGTCTTTGTCCCTCGCCTGGCTAATGGCTGACTAGCTAACCTCTGGTGCACTATGAACTATGACACCTCACTCTGGGCACAGGAAAACAGTCAAAGTTGAGGGTGCTCAAGGATTGAGATGACAGTTTCAGGATCCTGATCGAAAGTCAGGAATTCATTTAGATGTTAATTTAAGTGTGGCACCTTTTTTTGATTAGATTAGATTAGATCCTGCTTCATTACCTCCCGTTAATTTATTTATTTATTTGTCCGTCTGTTTGTCTGTCTGTGGACAAGATTTCTCAGAAACTACTGGGCCGATCTTTCTGAAATTTTCACAAGATCTTGGTCCTGGGACATCCCCATTAAAATTTCAGGATGATCCGGATCTGGATCCGGATTCTGGATCCGGATCTTTGTTTTCACACCTAAAGTGACATTTCTCGAAAACCAATGACCGGATTTTAATGAAATTTACAATGAATGTAGACTTTGGGCTATTGTTCAGATGAACGTTTTAGATCTTGCTTTACTATCAACGTCAACCCTTGCTGGAGGTCAGAAATCTCCGATTGCTCTTGTTTTCATTGCGTAGAGTACCGGGGCAAAGCCCATGAAAGGCTTTTAGCATCTAATCAGAAGAGCAAAAAAGTAGTATTCACAGAACCTCACGAGTTAGTGCTAGCACAAGTGATATTATTCTGCTGTTCTAACTATTCACTTTGACTGAAGGGTTGTTGAAAAACCGTGTTATTTTTGTGTGTGTTGGTTCTGAAGGGTTATTTACATTTTGGGCTCAAGGACGAGTTCATATGAAGCGATTGTGTTGTTTTCTCATCTAATAAGGCAGTCCAGTGGCAGCCGTGTACATGATCATGGAGACTGTCACACCACTGACAGCCGTCTTCCCAGCGTGAAATCGCCTTGTTCACGCATGGATGGCAACCACACACACACACACACACACGCACACCCACACGCACATGCGCGCACACACTCTACAGTGAGCACACATACAGAGTATCCTTCCTCACTTTCTTATCTCTTCATGTAAAATGAACAAATACACACACACACAAACACACACACACACACACAGTATCCTCCCTGTCTTTCTTCCCTCTCCTCCTTCCCAGCGTGGTGACTCTGTCCCTGCTGTTTCAGATTGCGTGCACCCTACCTGGGGGGTTGTGACTTGGCGTTCTCCCTGAGCTCCTCGGGTGCTCAGAGAGGTCTATGTGGATCAGTGTCTATCTAACCTTAAGTCTCCCTCTCAGTCCTCATTCTCTCTCTCTCTCCCACTCACTCTCTCTTTTGCTCTCTCACTGTCTCTCTCTCTCTCTCTCTTTCTCTCTCTCTCTCTCTCTCTCTCTTTCTTTATCGGCAGACATCAAGAAGACCCCTAAGAGCCAGCAGAAAGAAAGCTGCTGTTATCTTGCCCTCCCCTGGTTGTGCCCCTCCAATGGCTTACTGGCCCACTCTGGTCTCACCACACACACACACACACACACACACACACACGCACGCACGCACACAAGCATGATTTAGCGGTGGGATTTAGATATGAGAGACATGAAGGGGACAGCTGGGTGGCCCCTGTGGCTGCCGGGTGGAGGGTACTGAGGAGAGGAGAGGAGAGTGGCTGGGAGGCTGGGTGGCTCGGTGGCTGGTGGGACTCTTCTCAGTATGGTAGGCCCAGAGAGGCCCAGCACTGTGCATAGTCACCATAATACTGTAATATTCTTACCAATACAAGGCTCATGTAAATGATACACATAATATAAGCTACCTTTTTGCCTTTATGAGGTCTCTCACCCCAGCTGCCATTCACAGTCAACCTTGCTTATCTCGTTTCCATGATCATTGCTGCATTCATTCATTGTAAAGGGGAGGCTGTTCCTGTAGAACTAAGTGCCTGTTTATGAGAAGGTCATGGAGACCGTGTCCTTGTCTCGGCCCTCGCTGTGGGAAGACTGCAGGGTGTTCCATGCCCTGTGCCAAAGGGTTGAGCGTGGTGCCAGCTGCCTGCCCACTTGGCACTGGCTGTACCCTGGGCTGAACCGTAACACTCAGAGAGAGAGCATTATTAGGTGCTTGATGGATCTCTGGGAGAGGGCTTATTTTTGTCCTCCAAAGCTGGTGGAGCCCACTGAAAAAGGCTGTGGGGCTGAATGTGTGAATGTGCTGTTAATGAAGTGACAATGGTGCCCCCCCCCCCCCCCCCCCCCCATTTCTGTATGTTTACTTGCGTTTGTTTGTTTGTTTGTTTGTTTGTTTTTGTTAAGCACATTGGTGTGTGTAAGGGTTTGCATTTATCCATATTTATGCATGGAAAAAATATCTGTCGATCAGAGTGTTTGCCGAATGAAAATAGTCACCTCGCTCCCTCACTTTACACCGTGTGCTTTCCTTTTTGCGTGTGTCCCCGCCCCACTGGTGCCAGGCATGCCCGCCTGCGCGTGCCGACTCGGGTTCACCGTGGCGATGCCAAGCCTCATGGGATCAGTGGGCAGCACGAGGGCTTTTTCAAGAACGCTGGTCCAGAATTGATGGGGTCTGTGATGTTGGCTTGTGAGCGTGCTCAGTGAGCCTTTGTTGCTGGCCGCCCTTTTGACTCCAAGAGAAGGAGAAGGAGAAGGAGGAGAAAGAGAAATAAGGAGAAGGAGAGAATGGAAAAGGAAGGGAATAGGGCAGAGGGCTGGAGAGTGGAAGCCATTCAGACGCTCCCTGGTGGCCCAGTGTGAGCATATTACCAGCCTGAATGAGTTTACACATCAAATGACAAACTGAATAATGCAGGATCTGCCCCCATTTCTTGTCTTTTGCCAGTCTCAAAAACAAACATGCACCCAAAAAATGATCTGTGTTGCCTCCTGAATGGAGAAAAATAGGAAATCCAGGTGAAGAGAGAAAGAGTTTATCTTGTCTTTGCAAATAAAAAGGAGAGTGATGTGTTTAACATGAGTGGTAGTTTTGGAGAGGAACACAATTAAAATAAAAAACTCTGTAACTGAGTCACCAATGTTGGCGCCCCACTTTTCAGAATTGTAGCCATCCAACCACAATGACGAATCTTTTGTTCAGATTTTGATAAATGATTTCAAGAGCTTTAGAGGAAAAGCACTTGCTGTAAACACACATATGCTGAACCTGTGTCCTCCCTCATCTGTCTTTGAAGTTCAAAGTGTCCACACTAGCCTGAGGCCATTTTGTCTGCTCCTTCAGGCTCATCTACTTGGCTTTAGTGCGGCTGCTGAAACACTCTGCGCAGAACAAGAGGACAGCATGTCCTCAAAGAGGATGCATCACACAGACATGCCCTGCAATTCTGATCTCCCAATCTATGAAGGGCGTCCAGTGGCTAACTCGAGTTTAATCAGATAATGATATGCCATCGTGGCACATCAAAGCCTCTATGGTCTGTTTTTTTTTTTTTAATGCCAAAATGAATTTACAGGACAAATTAGATTCATAAGGGGGCTGGTTTTGTAAAGTCTCAAAGTGTCAGGTGATATTTTTGCATAACAAGGACACCTGAAAGAGAGGCGAGTACACAGCAGTGATCTAGAACAACCCAGCCAATGGGGGGGAGGGGGGGGGGGGTGGATCAATCGCTGAGGTGAAGCACGAAGGTAGGGCCATCCACTCGACTTTGAGGATCATACAGTAGCTCTTTCCAGTGTCCCTAGCCACTCACTTGAGTCATGCAGCCTGTTGATCAAGGCGTGCTGTCCAGCCAGAGAGAGAGAGAAAGAGAGCTGTACCACAAGGGCCGGTGAAGGGCACCTCCATGATTGAGAGAGTTCCCCAGGGCGGGTTGGGGAGGGCAGGTTGGCTGGGCTTTGAGTGAGTCACGCCTGGGTCAGGAGCAGCCTGAGAGCCCATCCTCAGGGTCATCCTCCATGGCGAGATCCCCAGACTCCCCGCCGACTCCAGCCACGGAGTTCAAAGCCGAGAGCGCAGGGAAAGGTCGGCCGCGGTGGGGGATGTTTGTTCGATGGAGGACGGGTGTGGGTCAGTCCGCACGTAAGCAGGAGACTCACACTGGAACTCACACTGGAACACTGGCCAATTGGTTACATCAATCTGGGTTTAATTCTTTTTAATGCCTGCCATTGCAGTGTTCTGAGGATAGATTCACACAAGGGTGTACTCTTAACTGAAGAGCACCGTTATTGATGTGATGCAGATCCTGACGCATTTCTTTTTCTTTGCATTTCTTGCTTCCATTCACAGTGTGCCACTGGAAATGTGCTTGTTTGAACAGAAGATCTATACCCCAGCCAAGAGGTTTGTTAGTCGCACAACAGCATGTTGTGTGTGTCTGTCTGAGCAGACCCCTTGTCACAGCAAAAGGGCCCCCCCCTTTCTTTCTCTCTTTCTCTTTCTCTCTCTCTTGCTCTCTCTCTGACCCTCTACCGAGATGTGGCAGAGTTGCGCTCTTTTTGCGTCATTCCCTTTGTCGCATGGTGAAACCTTCTAGAAGATTAACATGTTTCATCTTCTAGTTCCAGCACCCCTTTAAAGACGGCTCCTTTAAATTCACCGAAAGCCCCGGGTCCTTCACCACGGGTCACGGTTTTCACATCTGGAACCTGATGGCAATGTATGATGAGGAGGTGTTTGTGTGTGGTGTTTTTTTTTTGTGATTGTTGCCTAGCAACTCCACATTGTGTGTTCTTCATGCCAGTGTGCTTGCTTTCAACTCCATTTAGTGTCAGTTTTCTAGAATGTGGATGGTGAAATATTTTTCCTTAGCTGTTCACTGAGCTCATGTTGACCTAAAAAAAATTCACAAAGAATGCCTCTGTATTTTGTGCATCAAGACGTCTGCTCACTTATCTGTCGGAGTTGTCGATGTAGAGTAGAAAAGTCAATTTTGAAAGAATTCATTCTTTCCTCTCTTGCTCAGACAGTTCTTTAATGGTTTGGCCTAATTTCCACTAATGGATTCTGTTCATTGAAAATCAATAATCTTGTGCCGACTTAGAATGAAGACACCCTTTGCTTTCTCTTGCTCCAAGAACATATCTGCTTATGGTGTCAAACAGCATCTTATCATCAGGACAAATTCCTTACTTCAGGATAGCACTGTGTGGATGGTACCACTAACTAATCGATTATGTGTGTTTGTGAAGTGTAACATATGTCCTTTATCAATCACTCACGTTATTGTCGTTTATGTTATTTACCGCTGCAGATTACACCTAACACAAGTGTAATTCAGTTGCTTTTAATGTTTAACAGCAGCGTTAAACGTGACCCCACATTAAAAGTCAGGCAAACGTTGTTGTAGCTAAGTGAAAAAGGTAGAGGTCCTGGTAATAGCCAATCAAATAAATGGTGTTTTCAGTTCCTGCCTGGTAACTAATCTTACATGAATTCTAGAATATTGATTGGTTGTCAACCCATCGTTTTTTGAGTCAATCCATCGACTACCCACAGGTACCACTAACTGTGGTGTCGTACGGTAACCTAGTATCCCACACCAGAGTGTGGACACATATGAAAACGCACTCACATTAAGCAAAAGTCCCACAACTGTATCTAATGTGATCGATCAGCTTGCATATATCTTGTGGCATTCATCTTATCCGGTGAATGGCAGTGTGATGGTAAGACTGGGATCTAGAAGCTCGGTCTATTTCAAGTGTCTGAATCACCGCCTCCATTTATGGCTAATGTTTGTCTCAACGCCTCATTTGTGAGAGTATTCATTAATGCGAGGACCGAATCCTTAAATGATTATCAGGAGGCAAAGTGTTCCAGTAGAATAAATGACCAGAGGAGTGGCTGATGGTTAGGTGTTTGAAGAAGCTGCACGCGCACGCGCACACGCACTCACACACACACACACACTTGCACACACTTGCACACACACACACACACACACACACACACACACTTGCACACACACATACACACACACACACACACACACACACACACACACACACACACACACACACTTGCACACACACACACACACACACTCGCAAACAAACACACGCAAATTAAAAACACAGTGTCTTAAAACACAGCAGTATTCTTTGCTTCATTGTACACTATCTTTGTTTCTCACTTTTTGTTCGTTCCTCCCCATGTGTTTTCTGTCATGGATGCATCTACACTGACTGCAGAGTTCCATTTTAATTAATTTTCAGAGTTCACAGAACTACCCCAAAGTGTGCCGCAATCCGGGAGCCTATTGACGTCTCGAGCTTGTACAATTAATCTTCCACTTACTAATGGCCTCCGAGGGCAGTGTAGCATGAGGAATCTATTGGATTGGACATCCTCGGCCTCCTTGGCACTGCATGGATAAAGATTCCACATTAGGCTGGGCAGGAAAGGACAGGCGAACATCACAGAACACTTCGGGAACTGCGTTCATGCTCCCTTGTTTTTTTTTATTTTTTCATTATGTTTTTTCACTTAAGGCCAGTTCACACCAACCAAATAAACTCCACCAAATGCCGACTTGCAACAATTATTTTTTGTTAGATTTTGTGTGGAAGACCTTTCTGTGATTGGTTGGGCCTTTTGGGGCGGTTTAAATTGACCTTAAGAGATCACTTATGTTGCGTGGTCAAATAAGCACCTTTTTTTTGTGGAGCGTGTCGCATGAGGAATCTTTGCTTGTGTGTGTGTGTGTGTGTGTGTGTGTGTGTGTGTGTGTGTGTGTGTGTGTGTGTGCGCACACAGTGATTAGGGATAAGAAGTGCAGCAGTGTTGTGTGTGACATGGTGAGCTTGACAGGCGTGTTAGGGACGTGTCAAGCATCAAGGTATGTTTGCGTGTGTGGCTGTCATGGTTGGCTTGTGTGGTTCGTCTCAGTGATATGATTTCCGGGCGAGTAAAAGCCTTGTTAAAGCAGTCCATTGCCTGGGGCCTCGCTTGCATCGGAGGTGGCCAATTTTATACCCGCTGAGATGCGAGGATGCAGACATTGATGGTTGTTCAGATCTGTGTGAAGTTACAATGTGTCTGGTGTGTTTTTTTTTTCTTCTTCCTTCATCAGTTCTTCATTACCAGAGTGAAAGAGCCAACTGTTTTCAACGACGGAAGTTTATCTTGAAAAGCAATCAGCTAGCTAATCTTGAACAGTAATCAGTTCATGTGGCAGAGATATTTTTTACCAAGAAACATTGAGCTGATCTCTAACCTTTTTTCATTTTTCCTTTCCCCCTCTTTTCTTTCATTTTCCTAAACCTGACATCTGTTTTACCTATCATAAATTCTCTCGCCCTCTCTTTCTCTGTCTATCCATCTATCTATGTCTATCTGCCGGTATCTTTTCCATCTCCACCTCTTTTATGTGATTCCATCTCTCTCTACCTCCCCACTCTTTCATCCGTATTACTTTCTCTACATCTCCCTCCATTCCCCTCTTCCTCCCACCTCTCCTTTTCATCTTCCTATCCCTCTCTCTCTCTCTCTCTCTCTCTCTGTGCTTTTGCTGCGGCAGCTGGTGGGTGGCGAGTTTGACCTGGAGATGAACTTCATCATCCAGGATGCGGAGAGCATCGGCTGCATGGTGGAGCTGCTGGAACACTGCGACGTGACGTGCCAGGCCGAGATCTGGAGCATGTTCACCGCCATCCTGCGCAAGAGCGTGCGCAACCTGCAGACCAGCACCGAGGTGGGCCTCATCCAGCAGGTGCTGCTCAAGATGAGTTCTGTCGACGACATGATCGCAGGTGAGACAGGATGGACCTCTCTCTGTGTGTGTGTGTGTGTTTGTGTGTGTGTGTGTGTTTGTGTGTGTGTGTGTGTGTGTGTGTGTGTGTGTCGCAGGCCCAGACTAACATGCCTAGTAACGGTCTCAAAATCATGGCATTTGGCAGTAAGGTTTGATGGTGGGTGTCTCTGTACTATGAAATGTATAATACATATATCTACCCATTACAAGAAAGAATCAGGTGTGTTTATTCATCTTCCTCTTATTCGTTTATTTATATATTACCCTTCTGAGTCACAAAGCAGTAAAAAAATCCTTTCTGATTATGTTGTTTGGGTTCAAATGGGCTTTGAACTTCATAGGCATTTAACAGAACTGGACAGGGCATGAAGACTTGAAAGACAGAGACCTTGACTATAGTTTTAAAATGAAATTTTATTTCAAACTTTACCCCTCTTGTCTGAGGTATGTCCTCACAGGGTCAGGCCACTGGGTTTGTGTTTTCTTCAGTTCAGCATGCTGTGTTAATGGTCAATATGTCTCTGTAATTATGTGCACTGAACTGTACAATTCATTTAATGCGTTGCTAATGTGCAAAAATTGTCCTGGTGAGCATATTTCCTAAAAGGCTCGCCTCTGTGTCCTTTTGTCAGATCTACTTAGGAAGCCTTGGTACGGCGTTAATCTGCCTATTAGTCCTCGTACGCCTTTTGGCTTTCATCTATTTTAAAGCATGATTCATGTGTTTTAAAGGGCTAGCGTGCAGTATTTCTGATAGAGCACTATGTCTCTGTTAATAGCCTTTTTAAACTTGAAGCTTACTAGCTATTAGTGGGATCACAAAAAAATACGATAGGCATTCAGATAGGGGTGGGCATCTATGGAAATGTTGGTTAAAATGAACTTAAACCCAGTATCCATACAGCAGTAAAAAACACTCATAAAGTATTATTAATGCCTCATAATGATTGGCGTAAGTCTATACAACTATTTATTTATAGCAATGCCTGCGCTCAGAAAGCAATGTTATAGTATATCGTAACGGTGTAAATTATCGGACGGCGTGTGTTATCGGCAAACGTTTGCGTTGTCATGTGAATCCATTATTAAACTTATCATTTTGATTGTTTAACAGAATGGCCGATGTTTGACACTGTCCGATAACTGACATAGGTACGCTAAGCCCTTACAGTTTGAAGTGCCAGAAAGCGTAGTAAATTAAATGGTAAATGGACTGCATGGTGTTTTCTACGCGTATAGCACCCCAAGTGCTTTCCATGTTAATGCCTCAGACAACTACCCATTCACACACCAATTACAGGAGGGAACACTTAGGTCTCCAACCTGCACATCAATTGGGGGCTCAGTGACTTGCTCAAGGACACTTCGGCACTTGGTGAGGGGGAGTCGGGATCAAACTACCTTCTGAACGATCCCTCTACCTCCTGAACCACCATCGCCCAAGGCTCCTTTTACCCTTTGAATATGACACTGATGGCGTCTTTGTGTAATGTCAAATGCTGTTTATTCACCAAATGCTCTTTCACGGTTTACACGGAGGAAGCGGTAGTACGTCATGTGGCCACCTGGTTGCCATTCTCCTCGGCTTCCCTCAGTGCCGACCATGTTTTTCTGCTGGGCTCGTTACTCTCCGTGTTATTCTGTGAAGAGAGATCAATGTTGAATTGTTGTTGCCTGTAACTGATGAGTGTTCATATTTGGCCGGAGAGAGCACTCCCCTGAGACGAATAGGTCTGCTTACGCCGGGCCGCAGAGACGGAGAGATAAAGAGATAGAGAGAGCGGCAGGGAGGAGTGATTGTCTGGGGATCACTCTGTGTCAGATCTCTCTCTCTCTCTCTGTCACTCTCTCTCTCCCGTGCTTGTTTTTGCCCTTGCTGGGCTTGCTAGTCTCCCCTCATGAATCGGCAGACCTTGGCCTGACTTTCTGCTGAGTCATTCTGTTTTCTTGCCTTTCTCCTCTTCCATTCTTCTATTTCTTTCTACCTTACTTTCTCTCTCTCTCTCTTTTCACCGCTCTCTCTCTCTCTCTCACAGACTTGTTAGTGGACATGCTAGGTGTTCTGGCCAGCTACAGCATCACAGTAAAGGAGCTGAAGTTTCTCTTCAGTATGCTAAGAGGAGACAATGGAATGTGGGTGAGTAAGCATATAGAGCGTCTGTGTACGTGTGCGTTCGTGAGTGTGTTTGTGTATCTGTGTGCGTGTGTGTGTATCTGTGTGCGAGTTTGTGTGCATGTGTGTGTGTGTGTGCATGTGAAAGGGTAGAACACAGCTGCTGAAGGCTGTGGTCAATGTCCACCTCCAAGCCTGACCCACCCAGGCAACGATCTGCTGTCTGCAGGCCTCCTCCCCAGAGGCTGATCTATTTGGGGGTTGCCTCACAATCAATTACCCAGCGGTGGGGGTGACCACAGCTGATTGACAGGCCATTGATCCAAAGTGGTTGCAGCGGCTGGGATGATGTCCTCTAGTAGTTCTCCGCCTTGGCACAGCTACATAGCCCTCCGCTTTTAACACACTGTAGTTTCATCAACGCCCTCCTATTTGTAAACGTTGAGGAACATCTTACTTAGTCCCTACGTCGGTACGCTGGCATAACGCATGACATGCACATATGCACATACAATGTGCCATTTCAGTTTCATTTATGATCGTGTCATGTTGTATTACATCTTAAGTCATATGTTTATCAGCGATAATAGCATCAGAGTTGCTGAGATCTGTCATGACCTATTCATTTATGGTGACCTAACGCTTTCATATGAATGGGTGCTGACTGTTATGACAGCACAGTCGTGACAAGTGTAGTGTAGTCATATGATGCAGGGTTCAAATACAGTTTTACCAAACTTCTCTCTTGTCTGTCTTTCCACTCACCATATCCATCCTTCCTTCCTCTTACTCTCTCTCTCTCTCTCTCTCTCTCTCTCTCTCTCTCTCTCTCTCTCTCTCTCTCTCTCTCTCTCTCTCTCCATCTCCCTTTCCCTCCCCCTCCCTCCCACTCCTGTCTTTCCCACTGCAGCCCAGGCACGCCATCAAGCTGCTGTCAGTGCTGAATCAGATGCCCCAGAGGCATGGCCCAGATACCTTCTTCAACTTCCCTGGACGCAGCGCAGCGGTAAGCCCCACCGGCCTCGCTCCACTCATCTCCACTCTCCTCCTTCGCCCTGGTCCAGGCCTGGGCTGCCTGCTCTGGCCCGTTCCCCCCCTCCGCAGCCCACTCAAACCCCCTCGTCCACACACACACACTGGGGTTCACTGGGCGTCACATTACATGTGGGAAGGAAGATGGTGTTCAGATGTGTGTATGTGTTAGCTAGTTGGGTTATTTTTATTTAATTCACACAGCAAATTGCATGCTGTAATTACATTGACATACTGTGGCCCAAATGACAAACAGAGCATACATTTGTCTCTGAATTATTTATGTTGTCATGACATTTTTATGTCTGTGAGCTCTTTTGCACTACAAAAAAAAATATGAAGATCCACACGGGGAGACCATAGGTTATAACAGTCCTATCATTGTCGTATCGTTTTGTTGTTCCTCATTGAATTACGGAAATCCGGTTTCATTGAAATGACCTCTTCTCTTCCCAGGCCATTGCCTTGCCTCCCATTGCCAAGTGGCCTTACCAGAATGGCTTCACTCTCAACACCTGGTTCCGTATGGACCCGCTCAACAATATCAATGTAGACAAGGACAAGCCGTACCTCTACTGGTGAGTCAGCATCCACTCCCGTCTCCCGGCCTTTCTGAAGTTCAGAAGAGAGAAAGGGTTTTACTCCATGTCCTGACCTAGCCTGATTTAAGGCACATTTGGCTCTGCAGAGAGGACAAAGATTACCAGATTACTGGTGGTCAGTTAGTGAATGAATTAACTACTTAACTAATCTCCCTGTGATTGTCTGCACTGAGAGTTCACTTCTAGTCTAGGAGCCTACCTTATATTCTCTTTTCTAAACAGCTGGAGGGGGATATAGGTTGGGGGCTGAAGGTTATATGTGTTTGTTAAATCATTATCCTTTCTAAGTTTGGAGTTGGGGAACGACATTGTTTCAAGCTCATTCTACAGGGAGTTTCTTTTCTCTGATATCCTTACTTCTTGGCTTCAAAGTGCACCTGCAGTTACTACCCTTCACTATGCATCCATCTCCCTCCATCAAACGCCGGTCTGCATCAGTTCAGCCTCAGAAACAGAGTTAACAGCAAAGTCATTTTGGGAGGTCATTCAACCTTAAACTGAGCAGCCCACTGTTCTCAGTCCGAATTCTACATTAGACAAGCATTGGATTAATTTGCCTTCTACTGTTAGGTTTGCCCTGTCAGGTAAAAGCTGGATTTCTCCACATTCATTTAGTCCGAACAGTTTAGTTTCACGTTCCTGTTCTCTCCCAGGCTTCCAATTACCCCTAACTACAGGCAGAATATATGCTACAGTGACACCTGGGGATGACTCACTATTGTCCCTGCATATGTTCTGGAAAGTCTTATGACACCTGTTCATGGAATCGCCAAATTGACATCGTGATTGATCTTAAGAGTGTGTGCTGAGTTTGGACAGCTTATTAGCAAAAGCTGTCGAGGCATCTAAAATGAAGAAGGCTCTCAAGACAATGACAGGTGGAACAAGCATGACACTGTTGTGGCACAGCATGTGTATGACATCTACCCTGTTTTTTTTGTGGCATGGTTTTATTAGTCTTTTGACAGTAGATGCGAGTTGTGTTGCCTCTAGAGCTTCACAGAAATAACAAACCTTTCAGGAAACTCCAACTGAGAAAACACGAAAATTATGCTCTTGTTTTTTCCCTTTTATGAAATGATGGACTGTTCTAGCACACAGTCCTAGCACCTTCAAGGATTCAATGAAATAGAAGACGATATTAAGTGATAGCATGGCAATCCAGTATGTCTGCTGTAGATTGCCTTTTTTGCCCCACGAGCGATTTCCAGTGTCCAGAATCCTTTTACAAATACCTTACCATGGGTAGAGCGGTCTACATGCTACCAAATTATGACCAGATCAAATCATTTCTTCCTTCTAACGTTTTTTGAGTTGAGTGACTGCGGATAGACACTAGAGGATTTAAAGCGTGGCGGTAAATCTAATAGCACGTCGGAACATTTCCGTAGGAAGCACTTGTTAGATAGATGAGAGTAGTACTAAAGAACAGGAACCCCGATGGTGAGCTAATGATCGTGTGTTGCAAAGACACGATGAGTATTTACTTCACCTCAGTGGGATAAAACCACGTACAAGAGCTCAGAAAAATACACATCTAAAGCCGCCTTTATTTTCATAGTGTGCTGCATTCGGTGACCATGATTTCAAGCTCTGTATTTACACCCCCTCTTGTGTGTGTTTGTGTTTGTGTGTGTGTAGTAGGGGAAACTTATACTTATACTTACTATGGAAGCATGCATGGTGTGAATATTTAAAAGCCCCTCAGCTCCCCGGGACTCCTTCCGAGTAATTTCATTTTCAATGGAGCTGCGTCGCTAATCTTCAAAAACACTTTGCAGATTGCTGGCAAGATAAACATGTAAATACTTAAATGTCATCAAAATCATTAATTGCCAAGCAGATGTTTTTCAAAACCAAACTGTTGTGAGGTGGAGGACCACCACCCTCCCCCCACCCCCAGCCAGCCTCCATGGTAAAGCCTCATTAGGTCTGACCTTTTCAGTAATCACACTCCTCGCCCTGGACTCCTGGACTTTTCCCTGGTTCTCTGAAGAGGGATGACTTGGAAAAGTGATGTGTTTTGTGTGTGTGTGTGTGTGGTGGGGTTTTAATAGCCAGTAAAAGTTACAGATACGAGGCGTGTTCGCAGATTAATGTCAGTGTGCAACCCAAAGCTATGGTCGATGGCGTCCTATGCACTGTGCATGACGGGCCTGCATGTTATTTATCGAAAGACGCTAACTTGGTTCCAGAGTTATCGCAAAAGAAAACATCCATGGCATGTACAGCTATAGCACTCAGGTAACTGCAACGGGCCTATTGTGGTCCTTTTGAAGCTCAAACCCACGCTCTCTGGGACAGAACCTGAAGAAGGAACACCCTCCAGCTCCACCACACTCTTTCGGAGGGGGTGCCAAACAGATAGCACTAGTTGCATTACGTGTTACATAAACACTGCACGAAGCTCTGTGCGAGTCTTCCAGCCTCGCCCTGCCCAGAAAGACTGACAATGACAAAAACAAATAAACAGGCAAACGTGCCTCTTCTAATCACGTTTTTTCCTGTGCCACCGATGGTTGAGCTCAGCAGTGTGCCGCTAGCTGGTATCACGGGCGAGAGGGAGGGAGAGGAGCACTGCTTCAGGGGCCTGGCCTCAATAACCTCTTATCAACCCCCCTCCAGCCATCCCAGCCAGCTGCAGTGCCAGGGCCCATACTGACCCTCCACATTTGTTCTCATGCCAGCCAATAAAGCCCCAACAGAGCAATCAAGGGATTCCACACCATGCAAGTGACTCATGCCTCAGAAAGATGCCCGTGTCTAAAAGTGCTATTCATGTGGGTTAAATAGAGAAAGAGAGAAATCATTTTTTTGAGAGGGATTAAAGAGTGATTAAGTTATTTAGTAGCGTGTGAATGGGTTGGTCTTGCTATTGAGATGGAAGAGAATATATGCCGGTGTCACGTGGGAGTGAGCTACCACTTTGCTTCGCTACCAGCAACCTCAGATCAGTCATCTAGAATAACAAGCAGCAGCAGCCATGATCTTGCAGTTCTGTCATGTCCAAACGCATGTTCTCATTGTCTTCTTCTTCTGTTTCGTCTGTCCTCAGTTTCCGGACCAGCAAAGGGATCGGCTACTCGGCACATTTTGTGGGCAACTGCTTGATAGTGACGTCACTGAAGTCCAAGGGCAAAGGCTTCCAGCACTGTGTCAAGTACGACTTCCAGCCCAGGAAGGTGAGGGGACCATAGAGTTCTGCCCAGCAGGGCACTTTCCATGTCTTACCACCAATCCATTGTCAAAATGAGCTTCAAAGTCACTCTCACTAACTATGGGTAATGTGCTAAAAGAGTCTTGGCTCCTGCTTTTTGTCTTCTAAATGTGTAAATGGAGCTGGGTGTAATCTCCCCTGAACGCTGTTATGTTAGCTAGCAGCCAAAGCACTTGTATTGTCCTTGGAAGTCCTTCAGCAGCTGTTTGAGTGAGTGTGTGTGTGTGTGAGAGAGAGAAAGAGAGGGAGGGGAGGGGATGAGTGTAGCGTCCTTGGTTTAACAAGACACTTGGAACAAGAACAAAAAAGTAACATGTTCAGGTATCTGGCACTGTGGTAGAGAGGCGTAGCTAATGAGTGTGCCTGTGATAGTCTGGTGAGCTGGTCCTGGAGGGGCGCTGTCCTGGCAGACAGGCAGGCAGGCAGGCAGGCTGTCGTGCCACTAGTGCTTCACGCTCCAGCACCTCTCTGTGTGGCCTGCAGGGGGCAGCAGCTGGACACACTCTCTCCCCCTCCACCCCCCCCTCCCTTTCAGTAACCCTCTCCACTTTATCCCCTGTACATGTCCAGAGCCACCTGTTCCTCTGTGCAGTGTATGTGAACTTATCTGTGTTTCCTTCACCATTTCCCCCTCTCTCTTTCTTGCTTTCTTGATCTCTTTCCCCCTCTTTCTTTCTTGCTTTCTTGATCTCTTTTCCCCTCTCTCTTTCTTGCTTTCTTGATCTCTTTCCCCCTCTCTCTTTCTTCCTTTCTTGCTCTCGCTCTCTCTCTCTCTCTTTATCTCTATTACTATATTTTTGACTCAATTTATCTCAATCCATCTTTTTGTCCCTCACCTTCCCCCTCTCCTTCTCTCCCTAGTTTATCAGAGGCATTATCCATCACATAGCTATCCACCTGTCTAGTTAGCCCTTGAAGCAGAAAGAACCCAGAGGGTTGAAGGCTGTGAGGCAGGATTAAGCAGTAAGGAAGACAGCGGGTGCAGTGGTGTCAGGCCTCATCATGAATGCCCTGCTTGTGTCTCTGCCCACAGCGCGCCCCCCCCCTGGCGCTGTGCTCAGTCACCGTCCCGCACATGGCAGTGCCACTGTGCCCCCCTCTCTCTTTCTCTCTCTCTCACACACACCTGGCTTCACAGGAGGTGGCCCCCTTGTCCCACCTGTAAATGAGAGGAAATGACCAAGCAAAAGAAGATAGGATCCGTTTACAATCAAGCCACACTTCAGAGAAGAAGGGGAGTCTTTCAGCAGGGGTCGGCCTCTGCTTTGTGGGGTGGTGCTGTTGCGAGGGGGGGGAGGGGTGGGGGCTTGGGGGTTCTGGGTTCTGGAATTTCAATGTGCCAATTAAAATGCCCACTGTGCTTTCGGGCCCTCTGGCAACCCCTGCTGCTGCCTCCTTCTCTTTTCCTTCCTTGCCCCCCACCACCCACCCCTACCCCCCACCCCTCGATGCCCCCCTGCCAGGCAGGAGCTGGAATGTGTGCCCTGCCTCAGAGTGAACTCCAGCGCTTCAGCAATTAGTGCCGAACGAAAGCAGCGTCAGTTTCTCTCTCTCTTTCTTTCTTCCTTTCTTTCTTTCTTTCTTTCTTTCCTTCTCTCTCTCTCTCATGGTGTTGCTATATTTGGGGTATTAATATATAATAGCCCTTTTAAGCATCCTTCATCCGTAAGATGGTTTTAAACATCAAAAGTCTTTCTCTCTTTCATGCTCTCTCTCTTGCTCTTGCTCTTTCTCTATCTCTCGCTCTCTTGCTCTTTCTCTCTTACCCCGACCCCCTCCCCAGTGAGTGACGCAGCGTTCTGGTGTGACATGTGGGGGCAGACATTCTCAAATCTGACCTGTAAGACTGCACCTGCAGTTAAGAGAGCATTCTTCTGGGAGGAGGTGGTTGAAGAGGAGAAAAGAAAAATAGTGTGGTTGAAGAGGAGAAAAGAAAAATAGTGTGTAAAGAAAGAGTGAGGAGGGTGAGAGAAATGCACGTTATTATACGTGAGGCAATCTGATTTAGCAAGATAACAGTTTTTTATGCCTCGTAATCATTTGACAGCTTCACACCTGGGGCATCAATAGCATAGTGAAGATATTTACAGAAAATGTACTTTTTTCTGTGATCAGCCTTAAATCATCATCGTCAGCAGCAGTTAGTCTGGGGCTATTGGTACTCTACTGTATGGAAAAAGTGTGGATGGATTTCATGTGTGCAAATAAGTAAACTTGCAAAATGTCAGAGGGTTCTGGAGAGATTGTGCAAACCTTTGTGCCATTAATCTACTCTTTTTTTAGCATGTCCTCTCACTAGTATGGTCAGTAGTACGTACACACACATACGTACGTACAGAGCGCAGTGGGCTAGACAGTTTTTTCATCTCTGTGTCTTAACATCTATTTGCCAGTGATCTGAGAAAGATTCTCTTTTCCTACCCTCTCTCTGTTAGTATCCTTTTTCTCTATTTTCTCTCTCTCTCTCACTCACACACACACACACACACACACACACACACACACACACACACACACACACTAACTTGCTCTCTCTGTTGTCTCTCTACTGCCTGATATTTGAGGCAGATTGCACTCTCTCCGCCTTGGCCCACTACTCTGATGTCTAATTGATACCTCAAAGCAGATTTTAGCACATCAGACTCCAGCCTGCTGTGGGTGTGTTTTATGAACATGCTCATATTTCAGAATGTCTCCCACATTTAGTATTGCACAAAATATTTATGAGCACAGTGTTGGTTGAGGTGGCAGGACTGGTTAGGATCCTAGAGACAATGCTAATATTTTTTTTTTTTGGTGGGGGGGGGGGGGGGGGGGGGGGGGGTTGCATTACCTTAAGATTTAATACAGTCCAAATACAAAAGGAAGGTCACTGCTAAAGAACCTTCAGCCCTGACAGCGATAAATTATCACATATTACCATATGTGCTGAATCACAAGTTAAACACACATTTGGAACCAGTCTCGAACCTCATAATGAACCTGAAGGGTGGTCGGAGCTGTGATGCATTTAAGTCAGCCTCTGCCATGTTATGTTAGCCTCACGAGTCGAGACGGGATGTTCTGTGCCTGCCCTGAGCCAAGATTTAGCGACGAGGCTAGCCCGTGATGGAGCACATACAATATTAACCATTTCTTATGACAGGGCTCATCATTTATTCTTAATGTAATCCAGACCCCTGCTGCTCTCAGCTGAGTCACAATGACACTGCCTGAATGTATGAGTCCACTGTGGCTAGGGGTCCTGATTTTAACGTTCACTGTTACTTAAGAGTCTCTCCGCTCCAGTTATGCATCACTACCAGACTCTGTGGTCATATTAAAACTTATGCTTGTGAAAGTTTGAGCACTGTATCATTTCCGGTCATCTATTCTGCAGTTTTAATTCGATTTTAGTTATATGGCGCCTCCAAGGAAGATATGGCGCCAATAACAATTTAAATTGTCTCATGGCACTTTTCAGAGCCCAGAGCGTGAACCTCCTATAGCAAACACTAAGTCTACAGTGGCAAGGAAGAATTCTCTTTTAATAAGGTAGAAACCTTGAGTATAACCCAGCTCATAAGGGGGGACCCATCTGCTTGAGGCTGGCTGGGTTTAGAGATAGAAAGGGGGGGGGGGGGGCAGAAGAGAAGGAAGGAGAGGAAGAGAAGAGAGAATAAGAAACAAACAGATTAATACAATATGATGATCAATAGTGCTGTGTTATAATTTAAAAGGCCATCGTTCCATGCCAGGTGAAATACCTCTAGTTCAATGGAGTACCATTTTCTCTATAGTATTTCTTTAGTTTGAATATTATCCGTAGTAGTTAGAGTATTATTTGTTTTAACTGCATAGTTATCTCAGGAATGCTACCTCATTGGCTCTTTCGATCTTCTCCTCCAATTACTTTCCGGTTCCAATTGTGTTCAATATGTACAGTATGTATAGTTTGTGTGAAGGATTCCTGTGAGCCTGAATGAATGGTTAGTGTTTTATTATTGTGTGTATTTCTCGTACTGCAGTGGTACATGATCAGCATCGTCCACATCTACAACCGCTGGAGGAACAGTGAGATCCGCTGCTACGTCAACGGCCAGCTCGTTTCCTACGGCGACATGGCCTGGCATGTCAACACTAACGATGTGAGTATGAGCAAACCCCTTACCCGTTCCCGAGATGATTCAAAGTGAAGGCCTCGTGTCTGTGTCCATATTTATCCTCAGTCTTCTCCTAAAGTGAACTGATTCTCATAGAATGGGTTGAGGAAAATAGACCTCATTACTCACTTCCTGTGTTTTTGTGTGCTGTGTGCTGTGAATTAGAGTTAAGAGAATGAGCCTGTAATAAAGTATTGAAAGTGGAGCCAAAGGCTATTTCTAGCGTGCCATTACTTTGTTATGGTGCATTTTTTTTTGTTGACCGCGAGAGAACGGATAAACATTGTTAAAAGATAAGGACAAAAAAATTAACACATTGCTTTTTCAAATGTATTTCTGTTCCATGCAAGGACCAACTCTTTTCAGATAGAATAAGTGTTTATCACAGTGATGGCTTGCAGAGGAGAGGTTAATGGCTATGGGGAAAAAAATGAAATAAATAACGGGACAAAATCGTTTTTACCTATGTGAAATCACCTTGAGCCTAAATGCAGGCGAAAAACTTTTATAAAGCTGAAGGGCACCTGTGAAAAGAAGTTCTCTAAATGTGTATGTATCTAAAGGTACACAAAGGAACTACTATTTCCCTGTCTTTCTCATTGTAAAGAATAGTTATGATACATCTGCAACCACACATGACACATCATTTTAATATCTCAAAAGTGTAACATAAACTATAAATCTCTTTTTCTGCTACCTTTTTCATATTTAAGAATGAATTAGCATGCAGGCCTAATTCTGGCATGTTACTGTTCAGTGTAAGCAGATCTCGGCGGTAGCTATAGACCTAAGCTTTTCTAGCCCGGTGGCATCAGCAGATGCATGGGCACACTACGGTAGATAGCTACATTGGTAAGGCTGTTTGATAGGTTAGGTTACATCTATCCTCTTTTTCCTTCCCTTCCTCTCTATGTGCTGCAGAGCTATGACAAATGCTTCCTGGGATCGTCAGAGACAGCCGATGCTAACCGGGTCTTCTGCGGCCAACTGGGGGCCGTCTACGTGTTCAGTGAGGCACTCAACCCGGCACAGATCTTCGCCATCCACCAGCTGGGACCTGGCTATAAGGTATGGACGTGCCAACTACCCCAAAGAGCCCAGGGTTTAATGATGTCTGTCACTTGTCATAGGCGTGAGCGTCCGCCACCTGTTCTGCTCCACACGTGTCCGCGGAGGGTCCTAGATTGATTATAATGGGAATGGGTGGGTTGAGTCTGGTGGGGTTTGGCTTTCTGATAAACTGTCACCAAATGTGTTCCTGCCTCTGCCATGTGTGTCCCTGCAGGAAGTGCTTCCTGTCATGTTTGGCACCGGCCATCCCAGATGCTAAATCATAGTTAATGCCCAAAGGCTCTCTCTCTCTGGCGTGCAGAGGCATAAAGCAGGGTCCGTGTCAGCCAGTGTAGGCAGCATGCCCAGAACCGCCGCCGCTGAGCTATAGTCGTGCCCCCCGGAGTAGGAAGTGAGCTGGTTCCCCATGGCGACGGGTGACATCTCTTCCTGTGGCCATTAGCATTCTCTCTTAAGACCCCCCACCATCCCCTGTCCTGTGTGCAGACAGACTGTTTCCGTTGGCTGAAGGCAGAGAGGTTAGATGTCGGGATGTCTTGCAGCGCAGACTGCTGCTGATTGTCACTTCTTGATGCCTTCTTTAATTGGTGTTCTTGGTGATATCAGTCATGCGTATAACCACTCTTATCGTAAGCTTTTTGCTTCAGTTGGTAATGGCATTGATTGCTAGATGGCTTGATGGGTCCCTGAAGTTTGACGGAGAGAAAGAAAGAATCTGCAAAAGCTAAGGAGGCCATTCCCAACCTCAGATAACAAGTCGGAAAGGGCTTTCACAGCTCACATCTGCAGTATAACTAGACAACGCATCAAACGTTTATTGGCCCAGCAATTGGACTCATCATTAGCGACTAGAACATTGGGGAAAAGGGGGACAACTGTCAACTATTTGTGTATATGTGTATGTGTCTGTGTGTGTCAGTGTCTGTTTGTGTGTGTGTGTGGTATTACTTTCAGTAAACATCAGAAACGTGCTTAGGTTATCAGAAGCCTTGCCAGAAATGTTTGGAAGTTGGGTTTGTCTTCATTATTCCTAAAATGGTGCTAATGGTGTTGATTTTCCTTCAGGCTGTTAGGGCAATGTATCTGAGCATCTCATAGGCTGTCATGTCAGGGAATGCTTACAGCAGTCAATTAAACACCACGCTTCTGTTAGGTAACACGGTAGGGAAAGCACCGAATGACAGGCGGAGCTTCAGTGGCTTTTCGTTGCTAATTGCCAAACCTCTCGTGGCATTCACGGCAGTTAGCTTGACCAGCTCAGCTGGAGCAGCCTTTGGTTTTGCCACAGATGAGACCAGGAGTTGGGGCGTTTGTGTTTAGCAGATCAAACTGAACTGACTGGAAATAATCCGCACTAGGGCTGGGAGAGAGTATGTCACTCATCCACAAACGTTAGGACCTATTTCCACGGAGGTTACATCATGTAGGGCCAGTGTGATAGGATGTGGTGTCTTGGTGTTTATTTATTTAACGTTGCGGAACGAGGAGGGAGCTAAGATTAGAATTCTCATAGACACTA